>NC_057800.1:329919706-329942353 GCF_018294505.1 Triticum aestivum | reverse complement strand
TTCCTCTCCTCTCCCTCGCTCTCTCTCTCCCGTGTCCGAACGCGTCGGTCGCCGCCGTTCGCCATAGCCATCGCCACCGGTCTCCCCTCGCCTCCCCGACACGCGCAGGAGCTCCGCCCCCTCACCCTGAAGCTCCCCGTCAAGCCGTGCCCCTCCGGACGCCCCGTGGAGCCGCCGCCGCCGTCTTTTCCATCGCCGGCCGCCGTGGATCCCCATCAACGCTCCGGCCGCTTCAGTGCGTCCCCGAGCGCACTTCGACCGTCGCTGCAACCGCGGTGAGCTCCGCCACCGCTTCCCCCTCCCCGTTTAACTGCCCGCGCGCCGTAGCACCGTTCCCCACCACGGCCGAAGCCTCTCGCCGCCGTCCATGTCGCCGTCGCCGTCTCGGCCCGTCTCCGCCCAAACCAAGCATCCCTTCGCGCTCCTGGTGCCACGAGGGTGCCGCCGAGCCCCTCAGGTGGCCTCCCCGTGCCCCGCAGCCCGATCCTGCTCGCGCCCGAACTCCGGCCGCCGCCGCAAGCTTTGCTCCGGCGAGCTCCGGCCTTCCCCGCTCCTCCCACCTGTCCCACCAGATGCGCGAGAGCCCGGGCTACGCCCCGGTGCTCTCAGACGCCGTCCCCGTGGCCTGTGGCGCGGACTCCGCCGCGTCCGGAGGTCGCCGGCGGCGAGCCCCGTCGCCTGAGCCCTGCCATGTGGGGCCGGCCCGTCAGGTGATTAGCTTAGTGCTAATCTCCGCTTAATTAACCCCCCCTGACACTGACAGTGGGCCCCAGCGCCACTAACTTCTAATTAGGATTAAATTAACCCCTGTTTAACCCCCCTGTCACTGACGTGTGGGCCCCACATGTCAGGTTTGACCCGGACCAGCCCAGTTGACTGCTGACGTCATGCTTACTCAATGCTGACGCAATATATAATTTCTGGATTTAAATTAAATCAGGAAATTCCAGAAATTGATTTAAACTTCAAAAATTCATAACAATTCAACCGTAGCTCAGATTAAAATAATTTATATATGAAAAATTATCAGAAAAATGCAACCTTTCCATCTGTACTAGTTTCATGCATGAAAAACCAACTTATACATGCTGAATATGGGAAAACACATTATGGCATATATAAGAGACTTAATTTAGAAATGCATTTGAACCTTTGGTTCAAATGGACTTCGAACCAATTAAACACTAGTTGCATTAGCTCAAACAGCATCACATCTACATGCCATGCTCATGCATCATATTGTTGCATATGATTGTGTTTTGATTGCCGGCACCGTTCCTTCTCGATAGGTCCTGCTCCGGAGACGTTCCAGAGTACTTGTCTGTGAAGCAGTGCCTCCCTTGTTGATTTACTAGGCAAGCAAACCCCCTTGTTCATTTCGATAAAACCCTACTCTCTCGCTCCTGCTCTCAGTTATTGCATTAGGACAACAACGGTTCATCTGCTACTTTGTGCTGCGGTAGTTGAACCCATTCCTCTGCATGACCTGTCATTGCCACAGTAAATAGTTGAAACCCACTAGCATGTGTAGGAGTTGATTGAAGCCACTGATGTGTTCCTACCATGCTATGCCTGCTATTGCTTAGAGTTGTGTCAGGTCTGATTCATTGGGAATGAATTGGAGTGTTACGATATGTTCTGATGCTGAGAGTGAAGTGTGTGAACACGATTTGGTAAAGGTAGCGGTGAGAGGCCATGTAGGAGTACATGGTGGGTTGTCTCACTGGAACCGTCCTTAAGCACTGAGTTCTGTGTATGTTGTCCAATGACTCGATACTACCACACATTGGGTTCCGGTAACTCGACCCCTCTCGACTTATTAACCAACTTGGTCTCTGTCCAGGAGTCGCAACTAGTTTCTGGTGTTTGTAGGTAGTGCTATTTTTCTACCAAGTGGCACCCGGCAGGGTGGGCTTGGGACAGACTAGGCACACGTGGCCCGGTGTACCAAGTGGCACCCGGTTGGTGGGCTCGGGAACCCTGTACACATCGTTTGGGACCGTAAGCGACACCCCGGCCGGATCTCCTTGCGGATGGAACCCGAATAGGCGATAAACCTGGACTAGAGTCTTGTGTGGTTAGTCAGGTCGTGGCCGACACCCTCGCCAGGCTTCCGCTTGAAGGTTGCCGAGATACATGACGTGTACATGGCGGTAAGTGGCGAGAGCGTGTGTGAAGAAGTACACCCCTGCAGGGTTAACATGATCTATTCGAATAGCCGGGTCCGCGGTTATGGACTTCTTGGATGCTTACATGGTACATAGACAACTTGAAGTGGATACTCTAAAATGCTCAAGACAGGTGTGAGTGCTATGGATGGCCTTCTCGTAGGGAGACGGGGATGAGTCCATAGTAGTGTATTGTGTGGTGCTTAGTGGACTCGTGTACGTTGTTTCACCTCCAGAGTTTCTGGTAGTCGTAGAGCAGGATAGCCACAGAGTCAAAGCTGGCTTGCTGCAACTAAACCCCATATTACCCTCTTGATACAAATGCATGTATGATAGGATCTGATGTAAGTCTTGCTGAGTACCTTTGTACTCATGTTGCTTTATTTATGTTTTGCAGCGGAGACTTCGGTCTTACTAGGGTTCTCATGGACTTCGACTAGTAGCTAGTACCTCAGCTACGATCTTGATCGGATGTTGTAGATAGTCAGGCTCTTCAGCCTTTTTCATTTGTAGATGTCTGTACCCAGACATGTAATGCTTCCGCTTGTTGCTTGTATGCTCTGTATGATGGGTCTTGTGACCCCTGTTTGCAATAAATGCTATGATGGCTCTTCTGAGCCTTTATCTATATGATTGTTGAGTTATGCTGTGATGCCATGTTGTATAGCACATACTTGCATGTTATGCGTACGTGTAATGTGTATTGCTATGTGTGGGATCTGACTATCTAGTTGTTTATCCTTAGTAGTTCTCTCTTACCGGGAAATGTCTCCTAGTGCTTCCACTGAGCCCTGGTAGCTTGCTACTGCTCCGGAACACTTAGGTTGGCCGGCATGTGTCCTTCTTCGATCCTGTGTCTGTCCCTTCGGGGAAATGTCACGCGATGAATACCGGAGTCCTGCTAGCCCGCTACAGCCCGGTTCACCGGAGTCCTGTTAGCCCAGTGCTACAGCCTGGATTCACTCGCTGATGACCGACACGTTCGATGCTGGGTCATGGATGCCTGTCCCTGTAAGTTAGTGCCACTTTGGGTTTACGACTAGCCATGTCAGCCCGGGCTCTTTATCATATGGATGCTAGCGACACCATCATATACGTGTGCCAAAAGGCGCAAACGGTCCCGGGCAAAGGTAAGTCGACACCCGTGGGGATACCGTGCGTGAGGCCGCAAAGTGATATGAGGTGTTACATGCTAGATCGATGTGGCATTGAGTCGGGGTCCCGACAGCACTGGTATCAGAGCCTGACTGCCTGTAGGTTTACCAAGCTATACTGGTCGAAGTTGAGTCTAGAAATTCTTTAGTTATGTAAGGGAATTGATTGTGGGAAGGAATGTAAGGCTCTTTTACTCCTTTACCTCATGGCCTTCTGATCTGAGTCATCCGATCTTTCCGACGGGATTAAGGAACTAGGCTTTCTCTTCCGTCTATCAGGATCACGTGTTACTACTCCGTAGTCCCATAGGACTGGTTGATCAGAGTCATACCCCAGTTTTGAGTATTTCCGGTGTAGTCTGCTTAGTATGATCTCAGAACCTTGAGTAATGCTGATGAGTATGTTACCACCCCATTTTTAGTAGGATGTCTCATTCTGAGCATTTTACTGTCGTTATGCTGCCGAAATTTCCCTAGGAGTTCGAGAGATACTAATTCCTTGTCCTACATTCTACAGTCTTTAGTTGATGCTGATTCCGTCCTTGGTTTCGTTTCTCAGGATGTCATCAGCTAAGCGAAGTTCCGTCGCTCGTAGCCAGAACCACAGAGATGGTAGGAATGAGGATCCTCCTGACCAGCCTTCGTTGACAGAGTTCATGTTAGAAATGGAGAGGAACAAGCGTGAGTCCAACCGCTTGTTGGCACGTATCGAGGAGAACACCGCACATCAGTTCAAAGGGTCTGCTACCATTCATGACTTCATTCGTTTGCACCCACCTACCTTTCATCATTCCATCGAGCCACTCGATGCAGATGACTGGCTCCGTAGCATCACACTTAAGCTGCATTCCGCGAGCGTAGCTGAAGATGACAAGGTCACCTTTGCCACATACCACCTAGAAGGTCCTGCTAGTCTTTGGTGGCAGAACTATGAGACTTTGCTTCCAGCTGGCCAGATTCCTACCTGGAAGGATTTCACTGAGGCTTTTTGTGAGCATCACATTCCCCAGGCCCTTCTTGATCGCAAGAGAGAAGAGTTCTGTAGTTTCACCCAGAGTAAGATGGCTGTTGATGCTTACAGCCGAGAGTTTGAGAACCTCGCCCGCTATGCCACAGAAGAAGTGTCCACGGACGCCAAGAAGCAGGCTAGGTTCCGAAAGGGTCTCAACCCCAAGTTGCGTCGTGATCTCCACCTGCATCATTGTGATACATTCCAAGCTCTTGTGAACAAAGCCATTAATGCAGAGACAGCTCAGCTCACTTACGAGGAGTCTCGTAAGCACAACCGTGATTTGGGATCCTCCTCTGGCTCTAGTTCCCAGAAGCGCCAGATTTGGGTTCCAAACTCCGCTCTTCCTTCCGGTTATACACCGAGGTCATCTCATGTGGTGCCCTCCCCAGCTCAGTCATATGTTCCACCCATGCCTACTGGTAGACCGCTTGTCAGTGCGGGTCCACGTCCAACCTCAGGGACTTGCTTCACATGCGAGAAGCCAGGACACTATGCACGTGACTGCTCTCAAACTAGTTATGCTCCACCCCAGCCCGAGAAGACTGTTGGCTGTGTTAAGCCATCACGCAAGGTGATCAGTGTTAAGTCAGCCCCCACTGAACGTGGATGTGTGCATCACGTCTCAGCCAAAGACGCTCATGATGATCCAGATGTCGTTCTTGGTACACTCCTTGTCAATTGTCACCCAACATCAGTTCTATTCGATACTGGAGCATCTCACTCCTTCATTTCTGAAGGCTATGCTTGTTTGCACGACATGTCATTTTGTGATATGCCAACTCCGCTTGAAATCCAAACCCCAGGGTCTAGATGGCAGACCACCCGAATCAGCCATGGTAACAAAATCCTTGTTGATAGACTTGCATTCCTTGCATCACTTGTAGCCCTCAAGTCCTCAGATATTAACATCATCTTGGGTATGGACTGGATGACAGCTCATCATGCCAAGATTGATTGTTACACAAGATCTGTTCAGCTTACCCACTCATCTGGCAAGATAGTCACTGTCTCCACTAGAGTTGCAAAGCGTCAGCTCTATTCTCTTAATGCCAGCCCTCTTCCAGACCTTGAAGATATCCCGGTAGTCCGTGACTTTCCGGATGTCTTTCCAGAGGAACTGCCAGGTGTTCCACCTGACAGAGATGTAGAGTTCGTCATAGATCTTATCCCAGGAACAGCTCCAATCTCCCGGAGACCTTACAAGATGGCACCCCTAGAACTAGCCGAGCTTAAGAAACAACTCGATGAGTCCTTGCAAAAGGGTTTCATCCGTCCTAGTTCTTCTCCTTGGGCTTGCCCCGTCCTCTTTGTCAAGAAGAAAGACGGTACGGACCGGATGGTCGTTGATTATCGTCCCGTTAATTTGGTCACGATAAAGAACAAGTATCCGCTCCCCAGGATCAACGACCTGTATGATCAGCTCGCTGGATCCTCAGTCTTCTCCAAGATGGATTTAAGGTTAGGATACCACCAAATCAAAATCAGAAATGGGGACATTCCCAAGACAGCTTTTGTCACTCGTTATGGTCAGTACGAGTACACCGTCATGTCCTTCGGCCTAACCAACGCCCCAGCCACATTCTCCCGCCTGATGAACTCGATCGTCATGGAGTACTTAGATAAGTTCGTCGTGGTTTACCTCGATGATATTCTTATTTACTCGAAGAACGAGAAAGAGCATGCCGAACATCTTAGACTTGTAATAGAAAAACTCAGAGAGCACCGCCTTTATGCCAAGTTCTCCAAGTGTGAATTTTGGTTGCCAGAAGTGACCTACTTAGGTCACGTAATCTCTGGTAAGGGCATTGCTGTCAATCCCGAGAGAGTTCAAGCCGTTCTCGATTGGACTCCACCTGAGACTGTTAAACAAGTTAGGAGTTTCCTTGGTCTAGCCAGCTATTGTCGCCGCTTTGTTGAAAACTTCTCCAAAGTAGCCAAACCCCTCACGGAACTTCTCAAGAAAGATAAAAAGTTCGAGTGGTCCCCACAGTGTGAGTACAGTTTTCAGGAACTGAAAAGACGCCTGACTTCTGCTCCCATACTTGTGCCACCGGATTTCACTAAAGACTTTATTATCTACTGCGACGCCTCACGACAGGGACTAGGTTGCATTCTTATGCAGGATCGTCATGTGATTGCCTATGCATCTCGACAGTTGCATCCACATGAGGAGAATTATCCTACACATGATCTAGAGCTTGCAGCCGTAGTCTATGCACTCAAGACCTGGCGACATTACCTCCTTGGTAAACGTTGCGAGATCTACACCGTTCACCAGAGTCTCAAGTATATCTTCACCCAACGGGATCTGAACCTTAGGCAAAGACGTTGGTTGGAGTTGATCACAGATTATGATCTAGGGATTACCTACACCCCAGGCAAAGCCAATGTCATGGCTGATGCTCTAAGTCGTAAATCCTATTGCAACAATCTCATGTTGCAGCAAGGCCAACCACTTCTCCATGAGGAATTCTGTAAGCTTAGTCTTCACATAGCTCCTCGCGGATTTCTTTCTACCTTGGTGGCGAAACCTACCCTTGTGGATCTTATCATAGAAGCCCAGAAGCATGATACGGGGATTACCCGGATCAAGAGAAACATTAAGAAGGGAGTTGGTGGATGTTTCTCTATGGATGATCGTGGTGTTGTTCTCTTTGAGAATCGCTTGGTGGTTCCCAAGAAGCAACATCTTCGGCAGTTGATTCTTAAGGAGGCACATGAATCTCCTCTCACGATTCATCCCGGTAGCACTAAGATGTATCAGGACCTACGTCAGAGGTTCTGGTGGACTAGGATGAAGAGAGAAATCGCAGAGTTCATTGCTAAATGTGACGTTTGTCGTCGCGTTAAGGCAGAGCATCAAAGACCTGCTGGCACCCTTCAGCCTTTAGCTATTCCTGAATGGAAATGGGATAAAGTTGGTATGGACTTCATCACCGGCTTTCCCAGGACCAAGAGAGGGAATAACGCTATCTTCGTAGTCGTTGATCGTCTTTCCAAAGTGGCTCACTTCCTTCCTGTTCGAGAAAATATCACTGCTAGTCAGCTCGCTGACTTATATATTTCTCGAATAGTATCACTCCATGGTGTTCCACTAGAGATCAATTCGGACCGTGCCAGTCTTTTCACTTCTCATTTCTGGGAGAGTTTCCAAACTGCCATGGGAACCCATCTTTCCTTCAGTACCGCTTTCCACCCTCAGTGATAGAGGCAAAGGTGTCCCGTCTTTCGATGAGATGGTGGATTTCGCTTTGGTGGAAGTCGACTTTGACGATCCGACTACGAACGTGCGAGGACGTCGTGCCTTAGCAATCGCTAAACCAACTCCGAGAGGTTATTGACCACGCCGGAGCACGATCAACCTGACCACGAGGGTCTGTTTCCTGCAAGCAAACGAAGAACAAGCAAGAAACTAAGATTGCAATCTGGATATTGCGAATATAAGATGAAAGCTTTATTGATCAAGGTGGGGTTCTGTGACGCCTTTGTCTGGTCGTTGAACACAAACGAAGTACGCGAAGTTGCAGCTATGGCGAACTTTTAATCTAAACAAAACCCAAAGTCTAAACGATGCCCTAAGGGCTGTATATATGGAGGAAGAGGGGGGGAATTTCGTGGCCCTTGGTGGAGGGGTCCGAAATCAACCCTATCTCTTGTTTCCCCACACATACGGACTCTAAAAATAGCCTATACTTATGTATTTCGAAATTACATGGGCCTGGCCCAAAAATAAGGTGACGCAGCACCTAAAATAGCCTCGGGACGAAATTTATGAAGTGGCATCTTGTATATTTCGTCCAAAGCTTCATGCACGCATTATGGTGGCTTCAAAGTCCTGAAATCATCACTTGTAACTCCGTTCTTGTTCCCCTTGCGCATGCCATCATCTCCATGCTTGTTCTTGCTCCAATGTTCATCCTTCTCCAAGCTAGGCCCTTCATTTGTAAGCAAAACAAATGTATCCAATTTAGGCAGCATCATATTCTCATGAACATTAGAATCATTACCAAGAAACGAAAGTACCTGGTAATTTAGTTGGCGTGCACGAGCTCTAGTAATTGGTCCAGTATGTATAGCAGCAGGGGCTGTGGGTGTAACAATTGTATTGATGTCCTCATCATCCTCCCCTTCTTGAAATGAAGTCGTCCTCGACGGAAGTTCATCTTCCTCACCCACATAATGCTTCAAATCTGCAATGTTAAAAGTGGGACTAACCCCAAAATCTGCAGGCAGCTCAAGTTTATATGCATTATCATTTATTTTCTCTAACCCCTTAAAGGGACCATCAGCACGTGGCATTAGCTTTGATTTGCGCAAATCAGGAAATCTATCCTTACGCAAATGTAACCAAACAAGATCTCCAGGTGCAAACACAACATGTTTTCTACCCTTATCTCCAGCAAGTTTATATTTAGCATTCATACGCTCAATGTTTTCCTTAGTTAACTCATGCATTTTTAAAATCAATTCAGCACGTTGTTTAGCATCAAAATTAACCTTCTCCGAAGATGGAAGAGGCAACAAATCAATAGGTGCACGAGGTAGGAAACCATACACAACTTCAAAAGGGCACATGATAGCGGCAAAGGTGTCCCGTCTTTCGATGAGATGGTGGATTTCGCTTTGGTGGAAGTCGACTTTGACGATCCGACTACGAACGTGCGAGGACGTCGCGCCTTAGCAATCGCTAAACCAACTCCGAGAGGTTATTGACCACGCCGGAGCACGATCAACCTGACCACGAGGGTCTGTTTCCTGCGAGCAAACGAAGAACAAGCAAGAAACTAAGATTGCAATCTGGATATTGCGAATATAAGATGAAAGCTTTATTGATCAAGGTGGGGTTATGTGACGCCTTTGTCTGGTCGTTGAACACAAACGAAGTACGCGAAGTTGCAGCTATGGCGAACTTTTAATCTAAACAAAACCCAAAGTCTAAACGATGCCCTAAGGGCTGTATATATGGAGGAAGAGGGGGGGAATTTCGTGGCCCTTGGTGGAGGGGTCCGAAATCAACCCTATCTCTTGTTTCCCCACACATACGGACTCTAAAAATAGCCTATACTTATGTATTTCGAAATTACATGGGCCTGGCCCAATAATAAGGTGACGCAGCACCTAAAATAGCCTCGGGACAAAATTTATGAAGTGGCATCTTGTATATTTCGTCCAAGGCTTCATGCACCCATTATGGTGGCTTCAAAGTCCTGAAATCATCACTTGTAACTTCGTTCTTATTTCCCTTGCGCATGCCATCATCTCCATGCTTGTTCTTGCTCCAATGTTCATCCTTCTCCAAGCTAGGCCCTTCATTTGTAAGCAAAACAAATGTATCCAATTTAGGCAGCATCATATTCTCATGAACACTAGAATCATTACCAAGAAACGAAAGTACCTGGTAATTTAGTTGGCGTGCACGAGCTCTAGTAATTGGTCCAGTATGTATAGCAGCAGGGGCTGTGGGTGTAACAATTGTATTGATGTCCTCATCATCCTCCCCTTCTTGAAATGAAGTCGTCCTCGACAGAAGTTCATCTTCCTCACCAAAATAAGGCTTCAAATCTGCAATGTTAAAAGTGGGACTAACCCCAAAATCTGCAGGCAGCTCAAGTTTATATGCATTATCATTTATTTTCTCTAACACCTTAAAGGGACCATCAGCACGTGGCATTAACTTTGATTTGCGCAAATCAGGAAATCTATCCTTACGCAAATGTAACCAAACAAGATCTCCAGGTGCAAACACAACATGTTTTCTACCCTTATCTCCAGCAAGTTTATATTTAGCATTCATGCGCTCAATGTTTTCCTTAGTTAACTCATGCATTTTTAAAATCAATTCAGCACGTTGTTTAGCATCAAAATTAACCTTCTCCGAAGATGGAAGAGGCAACAAATCAATAGGTGCACGAGGTAGGAAACCATACACAACTTCGAAAGGGCACATCTTAGTAGTAGAATGCAATGAACGATTATAAGCAAATTCAATATGAGGCAAGCATTCCTCCCACATTTTCTTATTATTCTTCAAAACAGCCCTAAGCATAGTAGACAACGTTCTATTGAGTACTTCAGTTTGTCCATCAGTTTGGGGGTGACAAGTAGTACTAAAAAGCAGTTTAGTCCCCAACTTAGCCCATAAACATCTCCAAAAGTGGCTAAGAAATTTAGTATCACGATCTGAAACAATAGTATTTGGCACACCATGCAAGCGAATAATTTCACGAAAGAACAAATCAGCAACATTAACAGCATCATCGCTTTTATGACATGGTATAAACTGTGCCATTTTCGAGAATCTATCCACGACAACAAATATGCTATCCCTCCCCTTCTTTGTTCGAGGTAAACCTAAAACAAAGTCCATAGATATAGACTCCCAAGGAACACTAGGTACAGGCAAAGGCATATATAAACCATGAGGATTGAGGCGTGACTTAGCTTTTTGACATGTAGTGCAGCGAGCAACAAAACGCTCAACATCCCGTCTCATCTTTGGCCAAAAGAAATGTGTAGCAAGTACGTCCTCCGTCTTCTTCACGCCAAAGTGTCCCATTAATCCTCCTCCATGCGCCTCCTGCAACAACAAAAGACGAACGGAGCTAGCTGGAATGCATAGCTTGTTAGCACGAAACACAAATCCATCGGTAACAACAAACTTGTTCCACATTCTTCCTTCTTTACAATTATGCATTACATCTTTAAAATCAGCATCATGCACATATTGATCTTTGATGGTCTCCAAACCAAATATTTTGAAGTCAAGTTGTGAAAGCATAGTATAGCGACGAGACAAAGCATCAGCAATAACATTTTCTTTTCCCTTCTTGTGTTTAATGACATAAGGGAAAGTCTCAATGAATTCAACCCATTTAGCATGTCTACGATTCAGTTTAGCTTGACTTTTAATATGTTTCAATGATTCATGATCAGAATGTATAACAAATTCTTTGGGCCATAAATAATGTTGCCATGTTTCTAAAGTCCGAACAAGAGCATATAATTCTTTATCATAAGTAGAATAATTCAGACTAGGCCCACTCAATTTTTCAGAAAAGTATGCAACAGGTTTGCCATCTTGTAATAACACACCTCCTAATCCAATTCCACTAGCATCACATTCAAGCTCAAAAGTCTTATTAAAATCAGGAAGTTGGAGTAAAGGAGCATGTGTCAACTTATCTTTCAATACCGTGAAGGCTTCTTCCTGTGCGGTACCCCAAAGAAAAGGCACATCTTTCTTTGTAAGCTCATTGAGAGGTGCATCAATGGTGCTGAAATCTCTCACAAAACGCCTATAGAATCCAGCGAGGCCAAGAAAACTACTCACGTGTGTGACCGTTTTGGGCTGCGGCCAACTCTCAATAGCTTCAATCTTGGCTTTATCAACTTCAATTCCCTGTGGAGTAACAACATAGCCAAGAAAAGATACTCGGTCGGTGCAAAAGGTGCACTTCCCAAGGTTACCAAACAAACGTGCATCACGTAGAGCAATAAAAACAGCACGTAAATGTTCCAAATGTTCTTCCAAAGATCTGCTATAAATCAATATGTCATCAAAGTAAACTACCACAAATCGTCCAATGAAAGCACGTAAAACTTCGTTCATTAATCTCATGAAAGTACTAGGTGCATTAGTTAACCCAAAAGGCATGACTAACCACTCATATAATCCAAACTTAGTTTTAAATGCTGTTTTCCATTCATCTCCCAATTTCATACGAATTTGATGGTAGCCACTACGCAAATCAACTTTGGAGAATATTGTAGAGCCACTCAATTCATCAAGCATATCATCTAGCCTAGGAATAGGATGACGATAACGAATAGTAATATTATTAATGCCTCTACAATCAACACAAAAGCATAGCAAACAGATTTGCTGAAATCTAGCTCATCAATATCAGATTTGGTGGCAAATAAACATGCACTTTTCAATTTAATTTCAGAAGCAACACTAGATGGTTTATTATTAGGCTTCATTTGTTGCTCAAATTCTTTTGCCACAATCTGATTTTCACTCTTATTCTTCTCCTGTTGTGCTTTATTAGCTCTATTAATATCATCTTTCAAAATGGAATCAGGAGTCATAGGAAGCAAAGTAATATTTTTATCCTTATGAACAAGAGTATAGTGATTGTTTCTACCATGGTGTACAGAATTTTTATCAAATTGCCATGGTCTACCAAGTAATAAGGAACATGCTTGCATAGGTACCACATCACAATCAACATAATCAGCATATGTAGAGATACTAAAATGCACACGAACAGTACGTGTTACCTTAACCTTGCCGCTGTTGTTGAACCATTGGATGTAGTAAGGATGTGGATGTGGTCTTGTGGTGAGAGCAAGCTTCTCCACCATCTCCATGCTAGCCAAGTTGTTGCAGCTCCCTCCGTCTATGATGACGCGCACAGAACGTTCCTTCACAACTCCCTTGGTATGGAACAAATTGTGCCTGTGATTTTGCTCAGCTTGTGTGACCTGCACACTCAAAACACGTTGAGCAACTAAACATTCATACCTGTCAGCGTCTTCAGGAGCCATGTATTGCGTCTCATGATCAGAATCATCTCCACCATGTTCTTCACGTGTAATAAGAGCCAAAGTCTCCTCATCATAGTCACTAGCGGACTCATATCCACCATCCGCGGTAGCAATCATCACACGCGGAGATTTGCATTCTCTCGCATAATGACCTCCTCCCTTACAACGACGACAAATAATATCACTTGTGTGCCCTGTTGATGCCATGGAAGAAGAAGAACGCTGTGCAGGCCCCGCAGGTGCGCTCTTGGCAGATAATGGTGGTTGTGCCTGTTTTCTTGTATCACGGCTGGAGGTGGCACCGGATGGAGGTGCTGGTGCAGTTGAAGTAGAAGATGCACGTGGTGTCCATGATGAAGGTCGGCCTGCAGAAAAGTTAGTTCGCCCCAATGCTTGTCGATCCTGCACTTCACGTTCAGCTTTACAAGCAAGATGGAATAAACGAGTGATATTAGTATACTCCTTATAGTCTAGAATGGTCTGAATCTCTCTATTTAATCCACCCAGAAAACGTGCAAGCATAGCTTCATTCTCCTCAACAATACCACATCTAATCATGCCAGTTTGTAATTCCTGATAATATTGTTCTACAGAATTTTTCCCTTGTCTTAAACGCTGCAATTTTTGAAGCAATTCACGTTGATAATATGGTGGAACCCAACGCGTACGCATAGCAGTTTTCAAAGCAGCCCAAGTAGTTGGAATAGGATATAATCTACAATGTTCAGACCACCATACACATGCAAAACTAGTGAAAGCACAAACGGCAGCAGCAACTCGTCTCTCCTCAGGATATTGTAAACATGTAAATCGTTGTTCAGTTTCTAACTCCCAAGTAAGATATATATCAGGAACATATCTACCCTCAAATGGTGGAATATTCAATTTCAGTTTAGGAATATGGACATCATCTCGTACCTGAGGTGGTGGTGCAGGCCTACCATTACGAATATATACCTGAGGTCGACCTGCTGGTGGTGGTACAGGTGGCTGCACGTAGTGTTGATTTTGATCAACCTCATCCTCATAGTCTCCCACATAAGCATCCTCCTCCGCATCAGCAGCAGGAGCCACAGAAGTATCAACAGCAGCACCAATAGTTTGGCCAAACGCAAGAGGAACACGGCTTGCTCGGCGGAGGTCTGCTTCGTGACGTGGAGGTAGTCGTTGTTGTTGTTGTTGTTGGAGAGGTGCGTTAGCTGCAGCGGGTGGTGGTGGTGGAAGACACGCGAGCAATTCATTAAACTTGTTATCGAGCTTTGTTTCGAACGTCTTCTCAAAGCCAGTGATCTTCTCCATGGCCTCTTCAAAATTGTTCAGCACATCTTGCACCTGTTCAGTCATCATTTGCTGAAACTTATCATGAAGCTCCTTGTTCGATAAATTCTCCCAGTCAATCTCGTCGGCTTGTGATCCTGGCATGGTTAGCAGTAATAGAAACACACAAGAATATGATCCTACAGACTACGAACAAGTGGTGGTGGTGGGTGTCACAAATCCGTCAAGCAAATCTCAAATTCTTACCAGTTCTTACCCAGCAGCAGGCGGTGATCGGCAACCGTTGTAGTCAAAAACTCTCAAAGCTTGGATAGAGCGATTACCAGGGAGAGTCAAACGCACGACGTAGATGTATGTGGAGCTGGGAAGGCTTATAATATGGTAGCAAAAAGGATCAGCAATAAGCAATTCAGAGATGCAAAGTTGAATAAACGCTCAACGACGGTACTGTGCTGGTCCTAGGCTAGACTGTGCTAGAGACGCGAGCCTAGAACACTAACAAAATCACGGCGCGGCACGTAAACAAGGGAAAAGCACACTCTGGAATTTTTTTTTCGCTCTTTTTTTTTGCGCTATTTTTTTTTGCGCTGTTTTTTTTTTTGCGAAAAATCACTATAATGGCGAGTGTCTCAAAACTCTTCTTAGCTCAAACTGACAGGATGGGCACGGAATTTTTTTGACCAATTTTTTTTTTGACTGCCCGGACCCAAAAACTGGAAACGGGTCAAAAAAAACTTCCTATAATGGCACCTGTCTCAAAACACTCAGAAACACCTAAAAATAGGATAGCCAGAATTTTTTTCGAAAAATGCGTTTTCGAAAAATTTTGGGCCTAAACGGAGCGTGGCTACCCGACTCTTTTTTTTTCCGAAACCTACTCCGGCAAGGAAACACGAATCGGAATCTAGATGGATCTCGAAAACAAACCTAATATGACAAGAACTCGGATTGGTGGTGGATATATGGTGGTAGATGGCAGCGGTGGTGGTATATGACAGCTGTGGTGGTATATGGATACGGATTCGAAGCGGTGGCGGATAAGCGGTGGTGGTAGATGGCAGGGGTGATGATGATGGTGCGGCGGCGGCGTGACAACTTATGACCAGAACTCGAAACTCTAAAAGACTAGACTCTAAGACCAGCAACTAGACACGACGATGCAACCGCAAATTCAACAAAGCAAAACCCTAAAAAGATTATGCAAAGGCTCAGATTGGTTCGAATATGATGAACTAACCCTAATTTTTTTGTGGCTTTTTCGTGGACTGTAGGTATGAAGAACAGACTCGATCTAAACTACGAAAAACTGTAAAATCTCACCGAGCAACCTGGAAATCTGATACCACTTGATAGAGGCAAAGGTGTCCCGTCTTTCGATGAGATGGTGGATTTCGCTTTGGTGGAAGTCGACTTTGATGATCCGACTACGAACGTGCGAGGACGTCGCGCCTTAGCAATCGCTAAACCAACTCCGAGAGGTTATTGACCACGCCGGAGCACGATCAACCTGACCACGAGGGTCTGTTTCCTGCAAGCAAACGAAGAACAAGCAAGAAACTAAGATTGCAATCTGGATATTGCGAATATAAGATGAAAGCTTTATTGATCAAGGTGGGGTTCTGTGACGCCTTTGTCTGGTCGTTGAACACAAACGAAGTACACGAAGTTGCAGCTATGGCGAACTTTTAAACTAAACAAAACCCAAAGTCTAAACGATGCCCTAAGGGCTGTATATATGGAGGAAGAGGGGGGGAATTTCGTGGCCCTTGGTGGAGGGGTCCGAAATCAACCCTATCTCTTGTTTCCCCACACATACGGACTCTAAAAATAGCCTATACTTATGTATTTCGAAATTACATGGGCCTGGCCCAATAATAAGGTGACGCAGCACCTAAAATAGCCTCGGGACAAAATTTATGAAGTGGCATCTTGTATATTTCGTCCAAGGCTTCATGCACCCATTATGGTGGCTTCAAAGTCCTGAAATCATCACTTGTAACTTCGTTCTTATTTCCCTTGCGCATGCCATCATCTCCATGCTTGTTCTTGCTCCAATGTTCATCCTTCTCCAAGCTAGGCCCTTCATTTGTAAGCAAAACAAATGTATCCAATTTAGGCAGCATCATATTCTCATGAACACTAGAATCATTACCAAGAAACGAAAGTACCTGGTAATTTAGTTGGCGTGCACGAGCTCTAGTAATTGGTCCAGTATGTATAGCAGCAGGGGCTGTGGGTGTAACAATTGTATTGATGTCCTCATCATCCTCCCCTTCTTGAAATGAAGTCGTCCTCGACAGAAGTTCATCTTCCTCACCAAAATAAGGCTTCAAATCTGCAATGTTAAAAGTGGGACTAACCCCAAAATCTGCAGGCAGCTCAAGTTTATATGCATTATCATTTATTTTCTCTAACACCTTAAAGGGACCATCAGCACGTGGCATTAACTTTGATTTGCGCAAATCAGGAAATCTATCCTTACGCAAATGTAACCAAACAAGATCTCCAGGTGCAAACACAACATGTTTTCTACCCTTATCTCCAGCAAGTTTATATTTAGCATTCATGCGCTCAATGTTTTCCTTAGTTAACTCATGCATTTTTAAAATCAATTCAGCACGTTGTTTAGCATCAAAATTAACCTTCTCCGAAGATGGAAGAGGCAACAAATCAATAGGTGCACGAGGTAGGAAACCATACACAACTTCAAAAGGGCACATCTTAGTAGTAGAATGCAATGAACGATTATAAGCAAATTCAATATGAGGCAAGCATTCCTCCCACATTTTCTTATTATTCTTCAAAACAGCCCTAAGCATAGTAGACAACGTTCTATTGACTACTTCAGTTTGTCCATCAGTTTGGGGGTGACAAGTAGTACTAAAAAGCAGTTTAGTCCCCAACTTAGCCCATAAACATCTCCAAAAGTGGCTAAGAGATTTAGTATCACGATCTGAAACAATAGTATTTGGCACACCATGCAAGCGAATAATTTCACGAAAGAACAAATCAGCAACATTAACAGCATCATCGCTTTTATGACATGGTATAAAGTGTGCCATTTTCGAGAATCTATCCACGACAACAAATATGCTATCCCTCCCCTTCTTTGTTCGAGGTAAACCTAAAACAAAGTCCATAGATATATCCTCCCAAGGAACACTAGGTACAGGCAAAGGCATATATAAACCATGAGGATTGAGTCGTGACTTAGCTTTTTGACATGTAGTGATAGAGGCAAAGGTGTCCCGTCTTTCGATGAGATGGTGGATTTCGCTTTGGTGGAAGTCGACTTTGACGATCCGACTACGAACGTGCGAGGACGTCGCGCCTTAGCAATCGCTAAACCAACTCCGAGAGGTTATTGACCACGCCGGAGCACGATCAACCTGACCACGAGGGTCTGTTTCCTGCGAGCAAACGAAGAACAAGCAAGAAACTAAGATTGCAATCTGGATATTGCGAATATAAGATGAAAGCTTTATTGATCAAGGTGGGGTTCTGTGACGCCTTTGTCTGGTCGTTGAACACAAACGAAGTACGCGAAGTTGTAGCTATGGCGAACTTTTAATCTAAACAAAACCCAAAGTCTAAACGATGCCCTAAGGGCTGTATATATGGAGGAAGAGGGGGGGAATTTCGTGGCCCTTGGTGGAGGGGTCCGAAATCAACCCTATCTCTTGTTTCCCCACACATACGGACTCTAAAAATAGCCTATACTTATGTATTTCGAAATTACATGGGCCTGGCCCAATAATAAGGTGACGCAGCACCTAAAATAGCCTCGGGACAAAATTTATGAAGTGGCATCTTGTATATTTCGTCCAAGGCTTCATGCACCCATTATGGTGGCTTCAAAGTCCTGAAATCATCACTTGTAACTTCGTTCTTATTTCCCTTGCGCATGCCATCATCTCCATGCTTGTTCTTGCTCCAATGTTCATCCTTCTCCAAGCTAGGCCCTTCATTTGTAAGCAAAACAAATGTATCCAATTTAGGCAGCATCATATTCTCATGAACACTAGAATCATTACCAAGAAACGAAAGTACCTGGTAATTTAGTTGGCGTGCACGAGCTCTAGTAATTGGTCCAGTATGTATAGCAGCAGGGGCTGTGGGTGTAACAATTGTATTGATGTCCTCATCACTCAGTCGAGTGGTCAGGTGGAACGGGTCAATCAAATTCTCGAAGACATGCTCAGAGCTTGCGTTATCTCATTCGGTATGGATTGGGAGAAATGTCTTCCTTTCGCCGAGTTTGCTTATAACAATAGCTACCAATCCAGCCTCAAGAAAGCTCCTTTTGAGGTTCTCTATGGACGAAGATGTCGAACACCTTTGAACTGGTCAGAAACCGGTGAAAGACAATTCTTTGGACCGGACATGATCCAGGAGGCAGAAGAGCAAGTTCGCATCGTTCGTGAGAATTTGAAAACAGCCCAGTCTCGTCAGAAGAGCCAGTACGATCGTCATCATAAGGATATGACTTATGAGATTGGCGACCAAGCTTACCTTCGGGTTACTCCTTTGAAGGGTACCCATCGTTTCGGTATCAAGGGCAAGTTGGCTCCTCGTTACATTGGTCCCTTTCGTATTCTCGCTAAACGAGGAGAGGTTGCCTACCAGTTGGAACTACCCCCACATCTTTCCCGAGTTCATGATGTCTTCCACGTCTCTCAACTCAGGCGTTGCTTCTCGGATCCTATCCGTGGAGTGGACCACGAAACGCTTGATCTCCAAGATAACCTCACATACCGAGAGTACCCGGTTCGCATTCTTGATCAAGCAGAGCGTGTCACTCGACGTCAGAACATCAAGTTTCTCAAAGTTCAGTGGTCTCATCATTCCGAGAGAGAAGCTACTTGGGAGCGAGAAGATCGTCTTCGACTGGAGTACCCCACTTTCTTTCCGTCGACCCCTGAATCTCGAGACGAGATTCTGTCAAGTGGGGGCGAGTTGTCACATCCCTAGTCTGGTATGACTTAGGCTAGCTAGCCATTTGTGCATCATGTTTAAATTTCATTTAAATTTGAAATGAGGATTGGAGGAACCCTCAGAATCATTTTTGAAAAATGACCCAAATAAAAATTTCTCCAAAAGGGTCCAAGAAAATGCTCATGTTGCTCTCTGAAAATATTGGACAGAGATAAAAATCAAAACAATATTTTTAGGAGCTCATGGATATTTATTTTGGCCATTTGGATTAATTCGATAAATATTTGCATTGGAAATATATTTCTATATATATGAAATATGGTCCAAAAATTATGCCATTTATAAAAGAGCTCTGGAATAATATATCTAGCTCCTGCAAAAATTGGCATAAGGTAATAAATTGATTTAGTATTTTATTAAATCAAAACAAATGTCAGAAAAATTAGAAAACAAAAATAAAAGGAAGGAGGGGCTTACCTGGGGCTCCCCCTGTGCAGCCCAGCCGCAGCAGGCCGGCCCAGCCAGCAGGCGGCCCAGCCCACCTGGCCCCCCCTCCTCTGTCGTCTTCCTCCCCGACAGGGGGACGGCGCGTGCCCGGCGCGCGCGCGCCACCGCGCCACGCCACCTCCCTCCCTGCTGATAGAGGCGAGGGTGTCCCGATCTTTCGATGAGATGATAACTATCGATTTGGTGGAGACGACTTTGACGATCCGACTACAAACGTGCACGACGTTGCGCCTTAGCAATCGCTAAACCAACTCCGAGAGGTTATTGACCATGCTGGAGCACGATCAACCTGACCACGAAGGTCTATTCCTGTAAGCAATTGAAGAACGAGCAAGAATATGATAAAGCAATCTGAATATTGCGAATATATATGAAGTATTGATAATGGTGGGGATCCGGAAGCGGTCTTGGTCTGGTCGTTGGACACAAACGAAGCAAATATATGTTTTATGTCGAACTCCCATTCAATATATAAAGCAGGTTTAAAACGGCCATTAAATGGTGGTATAGATACATTAACCTGATCATGTGCATTTGGATGTTTGTGCACCTCTCGTGACGGTTGTGGTATTTGCAAAGGTGGTGGCACGTCTCCCTTGATCGACAAAGCCCATGAATTGACTCTGGATCCTGTCATGATTAGTAGAACAAGAAACAAAACCCAAAAATAATGTTCCTATAACTACTAGGATGTGGTGGTAAAACGCTCACAGTAAAGCAAATATCAATGTCTTACAAGTTCTTACCATGCAGCAAGCGGTGATCGGCAACCAGCGGTGTCAAGTAACTCCGAATATTGAGTAAAGCGATTGCCAGGGGAGCATACGTATACACGGTGTAGAAATATGTGGAGCTGGGTTGGCTATATATGGTAGCAAAAGATTAGCAATAATCAATTCAAAGATGCAATGTTGAATAAACGCTCAACGACGGTACTGTGCTGGTCCTAGGCTAGACCGGACTAGAGACGCGAGCCTAGAACACTAATGAGGTCACGGCGTAGCACAACTAGCATCAATGAAGGATACTAAGTAGCTCTGGACAGCAAGATATAAGTGAAGATCACAACGGCAGTAAAGATAATGATGAAAAAACAACTGCCAAACAGGATATACAACAACTCTCTCTCCAACTTTCCTCTTGAAAAGTTAGAGCCAATTTTCTGATAGATTCTTTCAAAGAATGCTACTAACTCAAGCTTTTCAATGCAAAAAGAATCACTCAATTCTGAGTTGATATGAGGAGTCAAAGAATTCTAAAACTGGCCTGAAAATTTGGAACAAGCTGTGTTCACGAACTTCAGAGGGCAAAAAGACCTATTTAGAAGCCGATTTTGAGGTGTCAAATATTGAACAAGCTTATGCAACTATTTAGATGCGGCTCGTCGCTAGCTTCAATTTGAGTACTCACGGAGCCAAAACGGACTTCGTATGAGGAAGATACACCTGTTTTACTGAACAGTGCGCATAACAGATTCCAATCCGAATTCACGTACGAGATTGATTCTAGATAGATCCGATTTTTTTTTCTTCTCTCTTTTTTTTCTCACGCTTTTTTTTCTTTTTCTTCTCTCTCTTTTTCTTTTTTTTCCTCTCTTTTTTTCCTCTATCTTTTTTTCTCCCTCTTTCCAAGACAAACTAGATAAGATGCAGATTGGATCAGGCGAAGATGTGAATGACCTCAACTATGATTATGACAATGAACAGTGCGTAGCACGTGGTGGAAATTAATGGATGGGATGGTGGACAGCGGAAGGGATAATGATGCAGCGGCGGCGTGACTAATGTGAACAGAACTCGAAACTCTAAAGGAACTAGACACTAAGACCAGCAACTAACACGACGATGCAACCGATAATTCAACTATGCAAGCAATGAATAGCAACTCTGATACCACTTGATAGAGGCGAGGGTGTCCCGATCTTTCGATGAGATGATAACTATCGATTTGGTGGAGACGACTTTAACGATCCGACTACAAACGTGCACGACGTTGCGCCTTAGCAATCGCTAAACCAACTCCGAGAGGTTATTGACCACGCTGGAGCACGATCAACCTGACCACGAAGGTCTATTCCTGCAAGCAATTGAAGAACGAGCAAGAATATGATAAAGCAATCTGAATATTGCGAATATATATGAAGTATTGATAATGGTGGGGATCCGAAAGCGGTCTTGGTCTGGTCGTTGGACACAAACGAAGTACACGAAGTTGCAATGGCTAACTTTTAACTAAACAAATCCCAAGGAAAAGCTACTAGATGGATCTACTTATATAGGAGCAAGGGGTGGCGGCCAAGGAGGTGGGAGGACGTCCCAAGGCAGCCTAAAACTAAATCTAGGTCGTACAAGGCCAATGGCCCAAGTGGAGGTGATGTAATACCTTTGGACTTGTAGTTTGACTCGGATTCTGCTGCAGCATCAGATTGTTTCGTCCACAACTCAATGCTCCGGACGAATTTGAAGGTGATTCCAATTGGGTTGGAAAGTGCACGAAATCTAGTTTCCAACAAAAAAAGAATCACCCAATTTGGAGTCCGTATGAAAAACTTGTGTGCGTTTTGAGTCAGGTATGTCTGTGCAGTCCGAATCTGAATCCAGAACGTGAGAGACTTGGACTCTATCTTCTCTTGGGCCAAAAGTGACGTGAGAGAACTTTTTGGACAGCAAATAAACATCTCTTTCTTCCTTATCTTCATATGTGGATTGTACAAATGTCCCATACACCTGCAATTAGACAAAACACAAAAGTGTGTGAAGTATTTTTGTTCTGGATAACATAAATAGATTATTGAATAGTTTGCACTAGAAATCACCTGACAAATATGAATATATGCAGTATTTTTGGTCATATCCAAGGTAGTCATGTCCTCATCACCTGCCTGCCTGGCGGCCTCCTCGTCGCCCTGGGACGCCGGACGACGTCACGCAGCCCCCCCCCCCGTACCCTCTCACTCTCCCCCCCGATTCTTCCTCTCCTCTCCCTCGCTCTCTCTCTCCCGTGTCCGAACGCGTCGGTCGCCGCCGTTCGCCATAGCCATCGC
>NC_057800.1:329915464-329917330 GCF_018294505.1 Triticum aestivum | reverse complement strand
GTAGTTGAACCCATTCCTCTGCATGACCTGTCATTGCCACAGTAAATAGTTGAAACCCACTAGCATGTGTAGGAGTTGATTGAAGCCACTGATGTGTTCCTACCATGCTATGCCTGCTATTGCTTAGAGTTGTGTCAGGTCTGATTCATTGGGAATGAATTGGAGTGTTACGATATGTTCTGATGCTGAGAGTGAAGTGTGTGAACACGATTTGGTAAAGGTAGCGGTGAGAGGCCATGTAGGAGTACATGGTGGGTTGTCTCACTGGAACCGTCCTTAAGCACTGAGTTCTGTGTATGTTGTCCAATGACTCGATACTACCACACATTGGGTTCCGGTAACTCGACCCCTCTCGACTTATTAACCAACTTGGTCTCTGTCCAGGAGTCGCAACTAGTTTCTGGTGTTTGTAGGTAGTGCTATTTTTCTACCAAGTGGCACCCGGCAGGGTGGGCTTGGGACAGACTAGGCACACGTGACCCGGTGTACTGAGTGGCACCCGGTTGGTGGGCTCGGGAACCCTGTACACATCGTTTGGGGCCGTAAGCGACACCCCGGCCGGATCTCCTTGCGGATGGAACCCGAATAGGCGATAAACCTGGACTAGAGTCTTGTGTGGTTAGTCAGGTCGTGGCCGACACCCTCGCTAGGCTTCCGCTTGAAGGTTGCCGAGATACATGACGTGTACATGGCGGTAAGTGGCGAGAGCGTGTGTGAAGAAGTAGACCCCTGCAGGGTTAACATGATCTATTCGAACAGCCAGGTCCGCGGTTGTGGACTTCTTGGATGCTTACATGGTACATAGACAACTTGAAGTGGATACTCTAAAATGCTCAAGACAGGTGTGAGTGCTGTGGATGGCCTTCTCGTAGGGAGACTGATAGAGGCGAGGGTCCCGATCTTTCGATGAGATGATGGATATCGCTTTGGTGGAAGTCGACTTTGACGATCCGACTACGAACGTGCAAGGACGTCGCGCCTTAGCAATCGCTAAACCAACTCCGAGAGGTTATTGACCACGCCGGAGCACGATCAACCTGACCACGAGGGTCTGTTTCCTGCGAGCAAACGAAGAACAAGCAAGAAACTAAGATTGCAATCTGGATATTGCGAATATAAGATGAAAGCTTTCTTGATCAAGGTGGGGTTCTGTGACGCCTTTGTCTGGTCGTTGAACACAAACGAAGTACGCGAAGTTGCAGCTATGGCGAACTTTTAATCTAAACAAAACCCCAAAGTCTAAACGATGCCCTAAGGGCTGTATATATGGAGGAAGAGGGGGGGAATTTCGTGGCCCTTGGTGGAGGGGTCCGAAATCAACCCTATCTCTTGTTTCCCCACACATACGGACTCTAAAAATAGCCTATACTTATGTATTTCGAAATTACATGGGCCTGGCGCAATAATAAGGTGACGCAGCACCTAAAATAGCCTCGGGACGAAATTTATGAAGTGGCGTCTTGTATATTTCGTCCAAGGCTTGATGCACCCATTATGGTGGCTTCAAAGTCCTGAAATCATCACTTGTAACTCCGTTCTTGTTTCCCTTGCGCATGCCATCATCTCCATGCTTGTTCTTGCTCCAATGTTCATCCTTCTCCAAGCTAGGCCCTTCATTTGTAAGCAAAACAAATGTATCCAATTTAGGCAGCATCATATTCTCATGAACATTAGAATCATTACCAAGAAACGAAAGTACCTGGTAATTTAGTTGGCGTGCACGAGCTCTAGTAATTGGTCCAGTATGTATAGCAGCAGGGGCTGTGGGTGTAACAATTGTATTGATGTCCTCATCATCCTCCCCTTCTTGAAATGAAGTCGTCCTCGACGGAAGTTCATCTTCCTCACCCAAATAAGGCTTCAAAT
>NC_057800.1:329795344-329908885 GCF_018294505.1 Triticum aestivum | reverse complement strand
TGGACTTCGACTAGTAGCTAGTACCTCAGCTACGATCTTGATCGGATGTTGTAGATAGTCAGGCTCTTCAGCCTTTTTCATTTGTAGATGTCTGTACCCAGACATGTAATGCTTCCGCTTGTTGCTTGTATGCTCTGTATGATGGGTCTTGTGACCCCTGTTTGCAATAAATGCTATGATGGCTCTTCTGAGCCTTTATCTATATGATTGTTGAGTTATGCTGTGATGCCATGTTGTATAGCACATACTTGCATGTTATGCGTACGTGTAATGTGTATTGCTATGTGTGGGATCTGACTATCTAGTTGTTTATCCTTAGTAGTTCTCTCTTACCGGGAAATGTCTCCTAGTGCTTCCACTGAGCCCTGGTAGCTTGCTACTGCTCCGGAACACTTAGGTTGGCCGGCATGTGTCCTTCTTCGATCCTGTGTCTGTCCCTTCGGGGAAATGTCACGCGATGAATACCGGAGTCCTGCTAGCCCGCTACAGCCCGGTTCACCGGACTCCTGTTAGCCCAGTGCTACAGCCTGGATTCACTCGCTGATGACCGACACGTTCGATGCTGGGTCATGGATGCCTGTCCCTGTAAGTTAGTGCCACTTTGGGTTTACGACTAGCCATGTCAGCCCGGGCTCTTTATCATATGGATGCTAGCGACACCATCATATACGTGTGCCAAAAGGCGCAAACGGTCCCGGGCAAAGGTAAGTCGACACCCGTGGGGATACCGTGCGTGAGGCCACAAAGTGATATGAGGTGTTACATGCTAGATCGATGTGGCATTGAGTCGGGGTCCCGACACTCCTGTATCTGTCTCTCAAAGGTACAAGCACGGACATACATACCAGTAATGCAACGAGGAATATACTGAAATCTTGCCTGAATATCATGGTTCAAACCACCAAAAAATCTATTCATTGTATCATTCTCAGATTCTTCTATGTCACAATGATGCATATAAGATTTGAACTCTTGGTAGTAAGCATGAACAGTGTTGTTGCCTTGTTTAAATTGTTCAAATTTGCGAAGCAATTCACGATGATAATAAGGAGGGAAAAATTGTTGTCTCATTACAGCTTTCAAAACTTTCCAAGTTGTGGGTTGGTTATCAATGTTTTTCTTACAATGTACACTCCACCAAACAGAAGCAAAATCAGTAAATGCTCTAGTGGCTGCTCGCACTCGCTCAAGTTCAGAAAAGTCATGGTGACTAAAAATTTGTTCTACTTCAAGCTCCCAAGCTAGATAAGTAGTAGGATTAAATCTACCCTCAAATGACGGTAAAAAGATAACCTGACCATGTGCTTGTGTGTGTTGTCCCAACTCTCGTGATGGTGAAGATGTGTCCGTCGTCCAAGAACTTCTATCTTCGGAACCTGTCATGATTAGTAGAAACAAGAAACAAAATTCAAGAATAATGTTCCTATGAACTACTAGGGTATGGTGGTAAAGCGCTCACAGTAAAGCAAATATCAATATCTTACAAGTTCTTACCAAGCAGCAGGTGGTGACAGGCAACCAGCGGTGTCAAATAACTCTGAAGATTGTGTAAAGCGATTGCCAGAGGAACGTACGTATACACGGTGTAGAAATATGTGGAGCTGGGTTGGCTATATATGGTAGCAAAAGATTAGCAATAATCAATTCAGAGATGCGATGTTGAATAAACGCTCAACGACGGTACTGTGCTGGTCCTAGGCTAGACCGAACTAGAGACGCGAGCCTAGAACACTAATGAGGTCACGTCGTAGCACAACTAGCATCAATGAAGGATACTAAGTAGCTTTGGACAGCAAGATATAAGTGAAGATCACAACGGCAGTAAAGATAATGAGGTGAAACAACAGCCAAGCAGCATAAATCAACAACTTTGTCTCCAACTTTCCTCGGAAAAAGTTTGTGCCGATTTTTTTGTTTTTTTTTCTTCTCTCTTTTTTTTCCTCACACTTTTTTTTCTTTCTCTCCTTTTTTCTCTCTGACTTTTTTCTCCTTTTTTTCTCATTTTTTTTCTCTCTTTTTTTCTCCCTCTTTCCAAAACAAACTAGATAAGATGCAGATTGGATCAAGTGAAGATGTGAACGATCTCAACTATTATTATGATAATGAATGGTGGGTAGCACATGGTGGAAATTGATGGATGGGTGGTGGACAGCGGAAGAGATAATGATGCAGCGGTGGCGTGACTAATGTGAACAGAACTCGAAACTCTAAACGAACTAGACACTAAGACCAGCAACTCGACACGACGATGCAACCGATAATTCAACTATGCAAGCAATTAAAAGAAAATTGCAAAGGCTCAGACTGGCTTGGACGAAGGATGAATAGATCTAACTCTTTTTTGTGGCTTTTTCTTGGACAATAGGTAAGAAAATAAATCTAATCTAGGAAAACTGGAAATTCTCACCGAGCAACCTGAAAACTGATACCACTTGATAAAGGCGAGGGTCCCGATCTTTCGATGAGATGATAACTATCGATTTGGTGGAGACGACTTTGACGATCCGACTACAAACGTGCACGACGTTGCGCCTTAGCAATCGCTAAACCAATCTCCTGAGGTTACTGACGATGCTGGAAGCACGGTCAGCCTGACCACAAAGGTATATTCCTACAAGCAATCGAAGAACGAGCAAGAATATGATAAAGCAATCTGAATATTGCAAATATATATGAAGTATTGATAATGGTGGGGATCCGTAAGCGGTCTTGGTCTGGTCGTTGGACACAAACGAAGTACACGAAGTTGCAATGGCTAACTTTTAGCTAAACAAATCCCAAGGAAAAAGCTACTAGATGGATCTACTTATATAGGAGCAAGGGGTGGCGGCCAAGGAGGTGGGAGGACGTCCCAAGGCAGCCTAAAACTAACCCTAGGTCGTACAAGGCTCATGGGCCCAAGTGGAGGTGATGCAACACCTTTGGGCTTGTAGTTTGACTCGGATTCTGCTGCAACATCAGATTGTTTCGTCCGTAACTCAACGCTCCGGACGAATTTGAAGGTGAATCCAATTGGGTTGGAAAGAGCACGAAATCTAGTTTCCATAAAAAAAAGAATCACCCAATTCGAAGTCCGTATGAAAAAGTTGTTGGCATTTTGAGTCGGGTATGTCTGTGCAGTCCGAATCTGAATCCAGAACGTGAGAGACTTGGACTCTATCTTCTCTTGGCCCAAAAGTGACGTGAGAGGACTTTTTGAACACAACTAAACTTCTCCTTTCCCCGTATCTTCATATGTGGATTGTTCAAATGTCCCATACACCTGCAATTAGACAAAACACAAAAGTGTGTGAAGTATTTTTGTTCTGGATAACATAAATAGATTATTGAATAGTTTGCATTAGAAATCACCTGACAAATATGCATGTATACAATATTTTTGGTCGTATCCAAGGTATTCATGTCCTCATCATCTCACGAACAGCCGAACATCCGGCGTCTCATGAACAGCTGGACATCCGGCCCCCAGCTCGGACATTCGGCGCCTCCCTGCGCGCATGGACAGGGCACGAGGCCCATGTATCCCCTTTCCCACTTACTCCTTCGTGGCTTAGACTATAAATAGACCACCCCCTCATCCATTCTAGGGTTAGCAAAGGATTAGCTCATCTAGAGATAGAGTTTTGCTCATCCATATGGATCTACTCCACGAGAGAGACTGCGGCCTCTATGGAGAAGATCCACCTTGGATTCAAGACCCCTCATGGGAAGATCCCCTCGTGGATTCAAGACCTCGTATGGAGATGAACTAGTTACCCTATGTATCGTCCTTTGCTGTATTTGGATCGTGTATCTCTTTGTGCTTCGAGGATCTAGCACATGTGTGATCACTTCTTGTCTATTTGAGTGTTTCCTTTCGTTTCCCCTCATGATTTCCCTTGTGTTTCCCATCGTGTTCTTCGTAGGATCCCCTCCAATCGTGAAAGATCGGGCATCTAGGGTTCTACCCTACATCATCTTGGTATCATGAGCCACGTTGATCACGTATTTGGAGTCCCTACCCCCCTTTTTCTAGCTTGATTTTGTTGTGTTCTTCCCCAATTTCGAAAATCCCCGCCAAAAATAGCCCCAATTTTTTTTTGTGATTTGCTGGTGTGATGAAGTTTTGTTGATTTTGATCCATGGATTTGCTTGGTTTCGAGTGGATCTAGCATCTCCCCAAGTTTCCCCACCTTCCATCCATGAAATCCAACAAATTTTGCCCCCGAAATCATCAATTTCTGCCCCCAATTCGAAAATTTCCGCCTCAAATGAGATCTGGAATCGTCGGGCTGGACATCCGGGCCTCAGGCCGGACATCCGGGCCTCAGGCCGGACATCCAGGCCCCAAGACGGGCATTCGGCTCCTGGAGCACAAAATCTGCATGGTTCTGGACATCAGCCCCCGGATATCCAGCCCCCAACCCCGGATGTCCGACCCCTGGGATTTCAGCCTCTCGTGTTTCGCCGTTTTACTCATAACTTTCACATCCGAATTCTGATTTTCGCATTCTTTAGATTGTTGAGTAGCTATTGACATCCTCTATACATCTAGATAGGTTCCATCACCATTTCACTCCATCAAATTTTTGGCACTTTGGCATCTTTGCCTAGGGCTTCCACCATATCATCCTCATAACCACCATCGACTTCCGCAACCTAACCCTTTTTGTTCCATATAGCATTTGAGGTTGCTTGAGTAGTGATTCGAGTCTCCTAAGGTGTTTCGGCTACTTAGGGATGGTTGCTTCTTCATCAACCACCACCGTAACTTCCACATAGGCTTGCCCACCATACATTTCCGCCACTGCAACTTAATGGTTTGTGTCTCCTAAGTTGTTTCGGCTACTTAGGGACCGTGCCTTCAACTCCAACACAGTGTATAGCCCATCATGCTCACCACCATAACCCATTTTGACCGGGTTTCCACCAATACTTCCACAACCACCACTACCACCATTTTGACATTTGACGTTTGAGATTTTGAGTTCGCGGGTTTTTTCCATTTCCTAAGATGTTTGGGCTACTCAGGGACGGTTCAACGTCGAGAACACCGCCACTCATCATCGCCAGAGGTCGTCATCGACATTGACAACTTCACCATTTTGACACCCCCAACCATAAGTGATAGAGGCGGGGTGTCCCGATCTTTCGATGAGATAATAACTATCGATTTGGTGAAGATGACTTTGACGATCCGACTACAAACGTGCACGACGTTGCGCCTTAGCAATCGCTAAACCAACTCTGAGAGGTTATTGACCACACCGGAGCACAATCAACCTGACCACGAAGGTCTATTCCTACAAGCAATCGAAGAACAAGCAAGAATATGATAAAAGCAATCTGAATATTGCGAGTATATATGAGGTATTGATAAAGGTGGGGATCCGTAAGCGATCTTGGTCTGGTCGTTGGACACAAACGAAGTACACAAAGTTGCAATGGCTAACTTTTAACTAAACAAATCCCAAGGAAAAGCTACTAGATGGATCTACTTATATAGGAGCAAGGGGTGGCGGCCAAGGAGGTGGGAGGACGTCCCAAGGCAGCCTAAAACTAAATCTAGGTCGTACAAGGCCAATGGGCCCAAGTGGAGGTGATGTAACACCTTTGGACTTGTAGTTTGACTCGGATTCTGCTGCAGCATCAGATTGTTTCGTCCACAACTCAACGCTCCGGACGAATTTGAAGGTGATTCCAATTGGGTTGGAAAGTGCACGAAATCTAGTTTCCAACAAAAAAAGAATCACCCAATTCGAAGTCCGTATGAAAAACTTGTGTGCGTTTTGAGTCAGGTGTGTCTGTGCAGTCCGAATCTGAATCCAGAACGTGAGAGACTTGGACTCTATCTTCTCTTGGGCCAAAAGTGACGTGAGAGAACTTTTTGGACAGCAAATAAACATCTCTTTCTTTCTTATCTTCATATGTGGATTGTACAAATGTCCCATACACCTGCAATTAGACAAAACACAAAAGTGTGTGAAGTATTTTTGTTCTGGATAACATAAATAGATTATTGAATAGTTTGCACTAGAAATGACCTGACAAATATGCATATATGCAATATTTTTGGTCATATCCAAGGTAGTCATGTCCTCATCATCCTCCCCTTCTTGAAAATAAAGCCGTCCTCGGCGTTGCTTAATCTGAAATGTGGCTAACAAAAGAGACAAGGTGTACATGTTGTATATGTATATGTCATCCATTTTTACTTCCCTTGATTTTTGCATATATGACACATGAATAGATGAGTAACTTGCATAGTTCATAAAATCTAAAGCCAAAAAATTAGCACAAGAAGTAGAAGGCATAAAAATATTGCAACTCAGTTTGCACATATAAGTGAAGCTCTTATTCATTTCAAAAGATTGACAATGTTCATCATTAAACCATCCCAACATTGGTGAATAAACCTTACTTGCATCAAATTTACATGCTACAACATGCTTAAATAAGCAAACATGCAATAAGTCATTCAACACAGAATCATCACCAAGATTAGAGGTCATATCAAAATGATTAAACATTGGTTCTTTTGCATCAATAGTTAATTCAATGGGTGCACTCAAAATTGTTGGTATTTCAGTTGTTTGATCACATGGCAAAGTCAAATTATCAACGTAGTCCTCTAAAATAGGTGGTGAGATCAAAGTAGTGGGTAGCTCATCAGATGGTGCATTCAAATTGACAAGGCATTCATCATTCTCATGTAGAGATGGAAGATCAGTACATTTGTCATTACCTCTTATGATCAACTCAGATGATGTAGCCACTCTCGGGGGCGATGTGTCACATGGTGGAGGTGATGTAGTCCTGACAACAACGGATGTGGTTGTCATAGTATGCCTAGTAGTTGAAGGAACAATCATATCAACTCTTGGAATGTGCACCGTGCGCTTGTTCTCCTCGTGGCCAACACGTCGTTTTATTTCCTGTTTAGCTTTGCAAGCAAGATGAAACAAATGGTCCATAGGATAACACTCTTCATGAATTAGTATCTCTTGAATATCACGGTTTAATCCTCCCCAAAATCTATCCATAAAATCATCTTCACTTTCTTCTAAAGAGGAATGCAACAAGGTAGTTTGTAAATCATCATAATATTTTGTTACAGTTTCACTACCTTGTTTTAAGTGTTGCAACTTCTTAATCATGTCACGAGTATAATAAGCAGGGACGAAAGTATGTCGCATGGCAAGTTTCAAATCATCCCAAGTACTAGGTATATAATCAGGGTGTAACCGACAATATTCACTCCACCAAACCAAAGCATAACCAGTGAAAGAACCAACCGCAACCTTAACCTTTTTATGTTCATCGAAATTATGGGAAGCAAATATATTTTTTATGTCGAACTCCCATTCAATATATAAAGCAGGTTTAAAACGGCCATTAAATGGTGGTATAGATACATTAAGCTGATCATGTGCATTTGGATGTTTGTGCACCTCTCGTGACGGTTGTGGTATTTGCAAAGGTGGTGGCACGTCTCCCGCGATCGACAAAGCCCATGAATTGACTCTGGATCCTGTCATGATTAGTAGAACAAGAAACAAAACACAAAAATAATGATGAGATGATGAGATGAAGCGATTGCCAGGGGAACGTACGTATACACGGTGTAGAAATTTGTGGAGCTGGGTTGGCTATATATGGTAGCAAAAGATTAGCAATAATCAATTCAGAGATGCGATGTTGAATAAACGCTCAATGACGGTACTGTGCTGGTCCTAGGCTAGGCCGAACTAGAGACGCGAGCCTAGAACACTAATGAGGTCACGTCGTAGCACAACTAGCATCAATGAAGGATACTAAGTAGCTCTGGACAGCAAGATATAAGTGAATATCACAACGGCAGTAAAGATAATGAGGTGAAACAACAGCCAAGCAGGATATATCAACAACTTTGTCTCCAACTTTCCTCTGAAAAAGTTTGTGCCGATTTTTTGTTTTTTTTCTCTCTTTTTTTTCCTCACACTTTTTTTTCTTTCTCTCCTTTTTTTTCTCTGACTTTTTTTTCTCCTTTTTTTTCTCTCGTTTTTTTCTCTCTCTTTTTTTCTCCCTCTTTCCAAAACAAACTATATAAGATGCAGATTGGATCAAGTGAAGATGTGAACGATCTCAACTATTATTATGACATTGAATGGTGGGTAGCACGTGGTGGAAATTGATGGATGGGTGGTGGACAGCGGAAGGGATAATGATGCAGCGGCGGCGTGACTAATGTGAACAGAACTCGAAACTCTAAAGGAACTAGACAATAAGACCAGCAACTAACACGACGATGCAACCGATAATTCAACTATGCAAGCAATGAATAGAAAATTGCAAAGGCTCAGACTAGCTTGGATAAATGATGAACAGATCTAACTTTTTTATGGCTTTTTCATGGACTGTAGGTATGAATGACAGATGCGATCTAAACTATGAAAAACTGTAAAATCTCACCTGATGAGGACATCAATACCATTGTTACACCCACAGGCCCTGCTGCTATACATACTGGACCAATTACTAGAGCTCGCGGACGCCAACTAAATTACCAGGTACTTTCGTTTCTTGGTAATGATTCTAATGTTCATGAGAATATGATGCTGCCTAAATTGGATACATTTGTTTTGCTTACAAATGAAGGGCCTAGCTTGGAGAAGGATGAACATTGGAGCAAGAACAAGCATGGAGATGATGGCATGCGCAAGGGGAACAAGAACGGAGCCTTGTCTATACCCAACACTACAAGCACAACTTTCCTCCTCTCGTCTCTTCGCCTCGCTTGTAGCACCAGCAGTTTCTTTTTCGCTACCTCCGACCCCTCCTGAATTCCGACCTGAATCCAGCTCCCCCCACGGCGTCGGCGTCGCCTTCTTCAGGTACTGCTCGGGGATCGGAGCCATGTTTTTCCGCGGCTTTGACCGCGTTATTTCCCCCAAAATTTGAACTTTCTTGGTGCTTGCTTCTTTTTTGGGGGGGGGTGTGTGGAGAGCTCGAATCTTTCTGATCGGTCTTTTGGATTGGGAATTAATTGCAAGTGCAGCTTCTTTTCTCAGTAACGTTTTTTTCTGTTCTGAGGATGTTGGTTGGCATGCATGCAGGAATATTTGGTTTCTTGACCGAAACCCTGGCGGTGGAAGATGGATGCCAACAAGGACAAAGGGAATGACAAGATGCATTTGAGGGATTGGTCGTCCCAGGAGGCTCTGCGCACATACAAGAGACGCCGTCAGCCAGAGCCTGAGCCCAAGCCCGTGGATGTGCCGGAGCAGCAGGTGTAATCTTCAACTGAAATCTGTGTATTACATGGTGCTGAGTTAGAAAGAGACTTCAGTTGTAATGTGCCATAGTTAGGGCTTTACGCTAGCCAAAGATTTTATTTTGGCCTGTTAGAATGGATTAGTGGCATCAACTTGGTTGTTGCATGACTGCGGGAGGGCAGCAGTGATAGGGTGCATATTGCCAAAGCCTTATGAATTTTCCAGGATTACCACTTGACCTTGGTAATCACATGGGTGAAGAATTGAGTAAGTATAAGAGCTTGTTTATCAGTGGTCTATTATATGCTTTTGGTCTCCATGACTGCAAATTTCTGGTTACAGAGTATCTTATGCTCGCCAAGCAATTTGCTGGGGGCAACATTTAGCTTTTGCCTTTTGCAATCTGGAAATTACTTTGCTAATGGTAAAAGAGTGTCACATTTGAGTTTGCCGTGTCAAAAGCTTGAGTGGTTATTTCTTGGAAAAAAGAAAAGAAAAACATTGAGTAGTATCTTTGCCAATCTGTTTTGTCGGTCAAACAGAGTAGCATGGAGGAACTTTTCCTTTCTCCAGCTAGTATTGAAACCTGTGAAAATGGAATAACAGAACATGCAAAACCTGGCGTATCTTGTCGGATACCCTATGTTATATGGATACATGCTGGATACATGTCCACCAAGTATCGGGAGAGTTAATATTAAACTAATACAAATCACCAGCGTCAAGCCACCACTGTGTATTAGCATTTATAAAAATGTAAGTATCCCCTTGTCCAATTCGTCACATATCCGTGTTGGTGTTGCATAGATTAAAACTATACCTTTTACTTTGCCAGCTTTTAATTTTGTTTCTATCTTTTTCTTCAGTAAGTGACATTCTTGCTGACCTATTAAACTCTATTTCAGGGCCTTCATTTATTCTGACTTGAATGAGCTACTTATATTTGCATATATAATGCAAAGTTGATCTTACTACTTCTGTATCATTGTTCAAGAGATCATAACTTTTTGCAGGTTACTGATACTTTCTGGAAAAGTAGGGATATTGGATGGAAGCACGGCATAATGATTGATGAAAACAGACAACACTGGAAGTGTATGTATTGTCACCTGACTAGGTATGGTGGTGGTGTGTCTAGACTCAAACGGCATCTTGCTGGTGATTTGGATGTCAAAATGTGCCCAAAGGTTCCAGCAGATGTTGCTGAAAATATTAGGGAACATTTGCAGAAGAAAAGAGAGAGACGAAAGACGCGAGCTGCACAGAATGGTGTCAACAGTGTGACCAGGAGCTCTGCTGATGATACCAAGGCTGAGAAGGATCCTTTACCTGTTGACTTAGAGGTGCCAACTCGAATAGACACTTACATTCTTGAAGAAGGCACTAACCTGACAAATGCGGATCATCAGGAGCCTACCATTTTGATGAGGACATCAATACAATTGTTACACCCACAGCCCCTGCTGCTATACATACTGGACCAATTACTAGAGCTCGTGCACGCCAACTAAATTACCAGGTACTTTCGTTTCTTGGTAATGATTCTAATGTTCATGAGAATATGATGCTGCCTAAATTGGATACATTTGTTTTGCTTACAAATGAAGGGCCTAGCTTGGAGAAGGATGAACATTGGAGCAAGAACAAGCATGGAGATGATGGCATGCGCAAGGGGAACAAGAACGGAGTTACAAGTGATGATTTCAGGACTTTGAAGCCACCATAATGGGTGCATGAAGCCTTGGACGAAATATACAAGATGCCACTTCATAAATTTCGTCCCGAGGCTATTTTAGGTGCTGCGTCACCTTATTATTGGGCCAGGCCCATGTAATTTCGAAGTACATAAGTATAGGCTATTTTTAGAGTCCGTATGTGTGGGGAAACAAGAGATAGGGTTGATTTCGGACCCCTCCACCAAGGGCCACGAAATTCCCCCCTCTTCCTCCATATATACAGCCCTTAGGGCATCGTTTAGACTTTGGGTTTTGTTTAGATTAAAAGTTCGCCATAGCTGCAACTTCGCGTACTTCGTTTGTGTTCAACGACCAGACAAAGGCGTCACAGAACCCCACCTTGATCAATAAAGCTTTCATCTTATATTCGCAATATCCAGATTGCAATCTTAGTTTCTTGCTTGTTCTTTCGTTTGCTCGCAGGAAACAGACCCTCGTGGTCAGGTTGATCGTGCTCTGGCGTGGTCAATAACCTCTCGGAGTTGGTTTAGCGATTGCTAAGGCGCGACGTCCTCGCACGTTCGTAGTCGGATCGTCAAAGTCGACTTCCACCAAAGCGAAATCCACCATCTCATCGAAAGACGGGACACCTTTGCCTCTATCACTGCTAGTGACTATGATGAGGAGACTTTGGCTCTTATTACACGTGAAGAACATGGTGGAGATGATTCTGATCATGAGACGCAATACATGGCTCCTGAAGACGCTGACAGGTATGAATGTTTAGTTGCTCAACGTGTTTTGAGTGTGCAGGTCACACAAGCTGAGCAAAATCAGAGGCACAATTTGTTCCATACCAAGGGAGTTGTGAAGGAACGTTCTGTGCGCGTCATCATAGACGGAGGGAGCTGCAACAACTTGGCTAGCATGGAGATGGTGGAGAAGCTTTCTCTCACCACAAGACCACATCCACATCCTTACTACATCCAATGGTTCAACAACAGCGGCAAGGTTAAGGTAACACGTACTGTTCGTGTGCATTTTAGTATCTCTACATATGCTGATTATGTTGATTGTGATGTGGTACCTATGCAAGCATGTTCCTTATTACTTGGTAGACCATGGCAATTTGATAAAAATTCTGTACACCATGGTAGAAACAATCACTATACTCTTGTTCATAAGGATAAAAATATTACTTTGCTTCCTATGACCCCTGATTCCATTTTGCAAGATGATATTAATAGAGCTAATAAAGCACAACAGGAGAAGAATAAGAGTGAAAATCAGATTGTGGCAAAAGAATTTGAGCAACAAATGAAGCCTAATAATAAACCATCTAGTGTTGCTTCTGAAATTAAATTGAAAAGTGCATGTTTATTTGCCACCAAATCTGATATTGATGAGCTAGATTTCAGCAAATCTGTTTGCTATCCTTTTGTGTGCAAAGAGGCATTATTTTCATTCGAGGACGTGCCTTCCTCTTTGCCTCCTGCTGTCACTAACATTTTGCAGGAGTTCGCTGACGTTTTTCCACAAGACGTGCCACCGGGATTACCGCCTATTCGAGGGATTGAGCATCAGATAGACTTAATTCCCGGTGCTTCACTGCCAAACCGTGCACCATACCGTACCAATCCAGAGGAGACGAAGGAGATTATGCGTCAAGTACAAGAGCTTCTCGACAAAGGTTATATACGCGAATCCCTTAGTCCTTGTGCTGTTCCTATTATTCTAGTGCCGAAAAAGGATGGTACATCACGTATGTGTGTTGATTGTAGAGGCATTAATAATATTACTATTCGTTATCGTCATCCTATTCCTAGGCTAGATGATATGCTTGATGAATTGAGTGGCTCTACAATATTCTCCAAAGTTGATTTGCGTAGTGGCTACCATCAAATTCGTATGAAATTGGGAGATGAATGGAAAACAGCATTTAAAACTAAGTTTGGATTATATGAGTGGTTAGTCATGCCTTTTGGGTTAACTAATGCACCTAGTTCTTTCATGAGATTAATGAACGAAGTTTTACGTGCTTTCATTGGACGATTTGTGGTAGTTTACTTTGATGACATATTGATTTATAGCAGTTCTTTGGAGGAACATTTGGAACATTTACGTGCTGTTTTTATTGCTCTACGTGATGCACGTTTGTTTGGTAACCTTGGGAAGTGCACCTTTTGCACCGACCGAGTATCTTTTCTTGGCTATGTTGTTACTCCACAGGGAATTGAAGTTGATAAAGCCAAGATTGAAGCTATTGAGAGTTGGCCGCAGCCCAAAACGGTCACACAAGTGAGGAGTTTTCTTGGCCTCGCTGGATTCTATAGGCGTTTTGTGAGAGATTTCAGCACCATTGCTGCACCTCTCAATGAGCTTACAAAGAAAGATGTGCCTTTTCTTTGGGGTACCGCACAGGAAGAAGCCTTCACGGTATTGAAAGATAGGTTGACACATGCTCCTTTACTCCAACTTCCTGATTTTAATAAGACTTTTGAGCTTGAATGTGATGCTAGTGGAATTGGATTAGGAGGTGTGTTATTACAAGATGGCAAACCTGTTGCATACTTTTCTGAAAAATTGAGTGGGCCTAGTCTGAATTATTCTACTTATGATAAAGAATTATATGCTCTTGTTCGGACTTTAGAAACATGGCAACATTATTTATGGCCCAAAGAATTTGTTATACATTCTGATCATGAATCTTTGAAACATATTAAAAGTCAAGCTAAACTGAATCGTAGACATGCTAAATGGGTTGAATTCATTGAGACTTTCCCTTATGTCATTAAACACAAGAAGGGAAAAGAAAATGTTATTGCTGATGCATTGTCTCGTCGCTATACTATGTGATGAGGACATCAATACAATTGTTACACCCACAGCCCCTGCTGCTATACATACTGGACCAATTACTAGAGCTCGTGCACGCCAACTAAATTACCAGGTACTTTCGTTTCTTGGTAATGATTATAATGTTCATGAGAATATGATGCTGCCTAAATTGGATACATTTGTTTTGCTTACAAATGAAGGGCCTAGCTTGGAGAAGGATGAACATTGGAGCAAGAACAAGCATGGAGATGATGGCATGCGCAAGGGAAACAAGAACGGAGTTACAAGTGATGATTTCAGGACTTTGAAGCCACCATAATGGGTGCATGAAGCCTTGGACGAAATATACAAGACGCCACTTCATAAATTTCGTCCCGAGGCTATTTTAGGTGCTGCGTCACCTTATTATTGGGCCAGGCCCATGTAATTTCGAAATACATAAGTATAGGCTATTTTTAGAGTCCGTATGTGTGGGGAAACAAGAGATAGGGTTGATTTCGGACTCCTCCACCAAGGGCCACGAAATTCCCCCCTCTTCCTCCATATATACAGCCCTTAGGGCATCGTTTAGACTTTGGGTTTTGTTTAGATTAAAAGTTCGCCATAGCTGCAACTTCGCGCACTTCGTTTGTGTTCAACGACCAGACAAAGGCGTCACAGAACCCCACCTTGATCAATAAAGCTTTCATCTTATATTCGCAATATCCAGATTGCAATCTTAGTTTCTTGCTTGTTCTTCGTTTGCTCGCAGGAAACAGACCCTCGTGGTCAGGTTGATCGTGCTTCGGCGTGGTCAATAACCTCTCGGAGTTGGTTTAGCAATTGCTAAGGCGCGACGTCCACGCACGTTCGTAGTCGGATCGTCAAAGTCGACTTCCACCAAAGCGAAATCCACCATCTCATCGAAAGACGGGACACCTCCGCCTCTATCAAGTGGTATCAGATTTCCAGGTTGCTCGGTGAGATTTTACAGTTTTTCGTAGTTTAGATCGAGTCTGTTCTTCATACCTACAGTCCACGAAAAAGCAACACAAAAAAAATTAGGGTTAGTTCGTCATATCCGAACCAAGCTGAGCCTTTGCATAATCTTTTTAGGGTTTTGCTTTGTTGAATTTGCGGTTGCATCGTCGGTCTAGTTGCTGGTCTTAGAGTCTAGTCTTTTAGAGTTTCGAGTTCTGGTCATAAGTTGTCACGCCGCCGCCGCACCATCATCATCGCCCTGCCATCTACCACCACCGCTCCGAATTCGTATCCATATACCACCACCAATCCGTGCCCATATACCACCACCGATCCATATCCATATACTACCACCGCTACCACCACCGCTGCCATATACCACCACCATATATCCACCACCAATCCGAGTTCCTTGCTTATTAGGTTTGTTTTCGGGATCCATCTAGATTCCGGTTCGTGTTTCCTTGCCGGAGTAGGTTTCGGAAAAAAAAAAGTGTCGGGTAGCCACGCTCCGTTTAGGCCCAAAATTTTTCGAAAACGCATTTTTCGAAAAAAATTCTGGCTATCCTATTTTTAGGTGTTTCTGAGTGTTTTGAGACAGGTGCCATTATAGGAAGTTTTTTTTGACCCGTTTCCAGTTTTTGGGTCCGGGCAGTCGAAAAAAAAAAATTGGTCGAAAAATTTCGTGCCCATCCTGTCGGTTTGAGCTAGGAAGAGTTTTGAGATACTCGCCATTATAGTGATTTTTCGCAAAAAAAAAGAGCGCAAAAAAAAAGAGCGCAAAAAAAAAGAGCGATAAAAAAATTCAGAGTGTGCTTTTCCCTTGTTTACGTGCCGCGCCGTGATTTTGTTGGTGTTCTAGGCTCGCGTCTCTAGCACAGTCTAGCCTAGGACCAGCACAGTACCGTCGTTGAGCGTTTATTCAACTTTGCATCTCTGAATTGATTATTGCTGACCCTTTTTGCTACCAAAGTATAAGCCTTCCCAGCTCCACATACATCTACGTCGTGCGTTTGACTCTCCCTGGTAATCGCTCTATCCAAGCTTTGAGAGTTGTGACTACAACGGTTGCCGATCACCGCCTGTTGCTGGGTAAGAACTGGTAAGAATTTGAGTTTTGCTTGACGGATTTGTGACACCCACCACCACCACTTGTTCGTAGTCTGTAGGATCATATTCTTGTGTGTTTCTATTGCTGCTAACCATGCCAGGATCACAAGCCGACGAGATTGACTGGGAGAATTTATCGAACAAGGAGCTTCATGATAAGTTTCAGCAAATGATGACTGAACACGTGCAAGATGTGCTGAACAATTTTGAAGAGGCCATGGAGAAGATCACTGGCCTTGAGAAGACGTTCGAAACAAAGCTCGATAACAGATTTAATGAATTGCTCGCGCGTCTTCCACCACCACCACCCGCTGCACCTAACGCACCTCTCCAACAACAACAACAACGACTACCTCCACGTCGCGAAATAGACCTTCGCCGAGCGAGCCGTGTTCCTCTTGCGTTTGGCCAAACTGTTGGTGCTGCTGTTGATACTTCTGTGGCTCCTGCTACTGCTGTTGCTGGTACCCAGGAGGATGATGAGTATGCGGGCGATTATGAGGATGAGGTTGATCAAAATCAGATCTACGAGCAGCCACCAGCACCACCACCAGCAGGTCGACCTCAGGTATATATTCGTAATGGTAGGCCTGCACCACCACCTCAGGTACGAGATGATGTCCATATTCCTAAACTGAAATTGAATATTCCACCATTTGAGGTTAGATATGTTCCTGATATATATCTTACTTGGGAGTTAGAAACTGAACAACGATTTACATGTTTACAATATCCTGAGGAGAGACGAGTTGCTGCTGATGTTTGTGCTTTCACTAGTTTTGCATGTGTATGGTGGTCTGAACATTGTAGATTATATCCTATTCCAACTACTTGGGCTGCTTTGAAAACTGCTATGCGTACGCGTTGGGTTCCACCATATTATCAACGTGAATTGCTTCAAAAATTGCAGCGTTTAAGACAAGGGAAAAATTCTGTAGAAGAATATTATCAGGAATTACAAACTGGCATGATTAGATGTGGTATTGTTGAGGAGAATGAAGCTATGCTTGCACGTTTTCTGGGTGGATTAAATAGAGAGATTCAGACCATTCTAGACTATAAGGAGTATACTAATATCACTCGTTTATTCCATCTTGCTTGTAAAGCTGAACGTGAAGTGCAGGATCGACAAGCATTGGGGCGAACTACCTTTTCTGCAGGCCGACCTTCATCATGGACACCACGTGCATCTTCTACTTCAACTGCACCAGCACCTCCATCAGGTGCCACCTCCAGCCGTGATACAAGAAAACAGCATTTAAAACTAAGTTTGGATTATATGAGTGGTTAGTCATGCCTTTTGGGTTAACTAATGCACCTAGTACTTTCATGAGATTAATGAACGAAGTTTTACGTGCTTTCATTGGACGATTTGTGGTAGTTTACTTTGATGACATACTGATTTATAGCAGATCTTTGGAAGAACATTTGGAACATTTACGTGCTGTTTTTATTGCTCTACGTGATGCACGTTTGTTTGGTAACCTTGGGAAGTGCACCTTTTGCACCGACCGAGTATCTTTTCTTGGCTATGTTGTTACTCCACAGGGAATTGAAGTTGACAAAGCCAAGATTGAAGCTATTGAGAGTTGGCCGCAGCCCAAAACGGTCACACAAGTGAGGAGTTTTCTTGGCCTCGCTGGATTCTATAGGCGTTTTGTGAGAGATTTCAGCACCATTGCTGCACCTCTCAACGAGCTTACAAAGAAGGATGTGCCTTTTGTTTGGGGTACCGCACAGGAAGAAGCCTTCACGGTATTGAAAGATAAGTTGACACATGCTCCTTTACTCCAACTTCCTGATTTTAATAAGACTTTTGAGCTTGAAAGTGATGCTAGTGGAATTGGATTAGGAGGTGTGTTATTACAAGATGGCAAACCTGTTGCATACTTTTCTGAAAAATTGAGTGGGCCTAGTCTGAATTATTCTACTTATGATAAAGAATTATATGCTCTTGTTCGGACTTTAGAAACATGGCAACATTATTTATGGCCCAAAGAATTTGTTATACATTCTGATCATGAATCTTTGAAACATATTAAAAGTCAAGCTAAACTGAATCGTAGACATGCTAAATGGGTTGAATTCATTGAGACTTTCCCTTATGTCATTAAACACAAGAAGGGAAAAGAAAATGTTATTGCTGATGCATTGTCTCGTCGCTATACTATGCTTTCACAACTTGACTTCAAAATATTTGGTTTGGAGACCATCAAAGATCAATATGTGCATGATGCTGATTTTAAAGATGTAATGCAGAATTGTAAAGAAGGAAGAATGTGGAACAAGTTTGTTGTTAACGATGGATTTGTGTTTCGTGCTAACAAGCTATGCATTCCAGCTAGCTCCGTTCGTCTTTTGTTGTTGCAGGAGGCGCATGGAGGAGGATTAATGGGACACTTTGGCGTGAAGAAGATGGAGGACGTACTTGCTACACATTTCTTTTGGCCAAAGATGAGACGGGATGTTGAGCGTTTTATTGCTCGCTGCACTACATGTTAAAAAGCTAAGTCACGACTCAATCCTCATGGTTTATATATGCCTTTGCCTGTACCTAGTGTTCCTTGGGAGGATATATCTATGGACTTTGTTTTAGGTTTACCTCGAACAAAGAAGGGGAGGGATAGCATATTTGTTGTCGTGGATAGATTCTCGAAAATGGCACACTTTATACCATGTCATAAAAGCGATGATGCTGTTAATGTTGCTGATTTGTTCTTTCGTGAAATTATTCGCTTGCATGGTGTGCCAAATACTATTGTTTCAGATCGTGATACTAAATTTCTTAGCCACTTTTGGAGATGTTTACGGGCTAAGTTGGGGACTAAACTGCTTTTTAGTACTACTTGTCACCCCCAAACTGATGGACAAACTGAAGTAGTCAATAGAATGTTGTCTACTATGCTTAGGGCTGTTTTGAAGAATAATAAGAAAATGTGGGAGGAATGCTTGCCTCACATTGAATTTGCTTATAATCGTTCATTGCATTCTACTACTAAGATGTGCCCTTTTGAAGTTGTGTATGGTTTCCTACCTCGTGCACCTATTGATTTGTTGCCTCTTCCATCTTCGGAGAAGGTTAATTTTGATGCTAAACAACGTGCTGAATTGATTTTAAAAATGCATGAGTTAACTAAGGAAAACATTGAGCGCATGAATGCTAAATATAAACTTGCTGGAGATAAGGGTAGAAAACATGTTGTGTTTGCACCTGGAGATCTTGTTTGGTTACATTTGCGTAAGGATAGATTTCCTGATTTGCGCAAATCAATGTTAATGCCACGTGCTGATGGTCCCTTTAAGGTGTTAGAGAAAATAAATGATAATGCATATAAACTTGAGCTGCCTGCAGATTTTGGGGTTAGTCCCACTTTTAACATTGCAGATTTGAAGCCTTATTTGGGTGAGGAAGATGAACTTCCGTCGGGGACGACTTCATCTCAAGAAGGTGAGGATGATGAGGACATCAATACAATTGTTACACCCACAGCCCCTGCTGCTATACATACTGGACCAATTACTAGAGCTCGTGCACGCCAACTAAATTACCAGGTACTTTCGTTTCTTGGTAATGATTCTAATGTTCATGAGAATATGATGCTGCCTAAATTGGATACATTTGTTTTGCTTACAAATGAAGGGCCTAGCTTGGAGAAGGATGAACATTGGAGCAAGAACAAGCATGGAGATGATGGCATGCGCAAGGGGAACAAGAACGGAGTTACAAGTGATGATTTCAGGACTTTGAAGCCACCATAATGGGTGCATGAAGCCTTGGACGAAATATACAAGATGCCACTTCATAAATTTCGTCTCGAGGCTATTTTAGGTGCTGCGTCACCTTATTATTGGGCCAGGCCCATGTAATTTCGAAATACATAAGTATAGGCTATTTTTAGAGTCCGTATGTGTGGGGAAACAAGAGATAGGGTTGATTTCGGACCCCTCCACCAAGGGCCACGAAATTCCCCCCCTCTTCCTCCATATATACAGCCCTTAGGGCATCGTTTAGACTTTGGGTTTTGTTTAGATTAAAAGTTCGCCATAGCTGCAACTTCGCGCACTTCGTTTGTGTTCAATGACCAGACAAAGGCGTCACAGAACCCCACCTTGATCAATAAAGCTTTCATCTTATATTCGCAATATCCAGATTGCAATCTTAGTTTCTTGCTTGTTCTTCGTTTGCTCGCAGGAAACAGACCCTCGTGGTCAGGTTGATCGTGCTCCGGCGTGGTCAATAACCTCTCGGAGTTGGTTTAGCAATTGCTAAGGCGCGACGTCCTCGCACGTTCGTAGTCGGATCGTCAAAGTCGACTTCCACCAAAGCGAAATCCACCATCTCATCGAAAGACGGGACACCTCCGCCTCTATCACATTTTTAGGGTATACAAAGGGATAAGTGTACTTTCCCCTTAATTTATTTTCTGTTCAGAGTGACACCTACTATTTGTGTAGCTAATTTAGCATAAAGGAGTAATAGAATGGTTCTGTTCATGATGAACAAATGTTTCATCTGGAGTTATAAAGAATCACATTATTGGATAGTTGACTCGCTGGGATGCTTACTTTAGGTTCATGCACCTGTGGACCTGGAATGGGTATGTTATAACACCTAACTGATTTCAGCTCAAATCCGCAGTGGTACCTCAGAAAATCTAGAATTAACCGAAGGCAATTAAACTTAACAAGACACCATAAAGCCATCCGTAAACATAAAAATGTCAAACTATCACTGTGAGATTGTGAAATTTCTGGATTTAGTACCCTTGAAGACTAGCGCTCACTGCTGAGTGTGATTTGAAATAAAAAATCACCCATGCACTGTCAAAACAGACAAGTTTGTGAAAATATGTTCGGCGAGAACATTCTCCCTCTTTCATCTTTTAAGAACAGTGCACAAACTGTCATATGTTTGTACATTGTTTTGCTTGTGCACATGCTATAGCATCTCTTTACATCTATGATATTCTCAAGCTCATTTGAAATGCACAAATCAAAATAAGTACAAACCCAACCATGAGCACAAAATCCTTGTCCTGATTATTTGTATTTACATCTCATCAATTTTTGTGTGCATCTGCTGAGCACTACTAGTAACCTTGTACTGATCCATGTTTTACATTGTTTTGCAGCCTCCCTTGTTGCTACGAGGGGTAAGGGATATTGGGTGGGAGCATGCAGTGGATCTTGATGGAAATAAAAAACGGTGGCAGTGCAAGTGGTGTGATTTATGTCGAAGTGGTGGAGTAACTACATTGAAGGCTCATCTTACTGACAACAGCTGCCCGAAAATTCCAATGGAAATGTCAAAGCAAGTGTTGCACTTCGTTGAAGAGAAAAGAGCAGCACGACAACTTTTTAATAGGCACCCATGGCCCCCTTACAAGAAAATTGATGGGGTTAGTCTTTTTTGCTCAGAAGGGAAAGAGGAGGGGACTGGATCATATAAGAATGGTCAGCAACCTTCAAATAATGGTATGCATATGCAAACATCAGGGAATTGCACTATTGACGAGGTATACGAACCCAATAATTTAATTCCTGCTGATTCATTTAATTTATGTTACACCTTGCTCCCTCTGTTCTCAAATCGTTATTACTTTGAATGTCAGGTGTACCTTTTAAACTTTGGTCATTAATAAGTCTTTCTCACCTTGAATGCCATCATCATATTTGTTAGAAATTACATTCATAATTATGTGTTTATAATTTTGCTAATATATATTTAGAAAAACTAGTGGACAAAGTTGTGTATTGGAGAATGTAGACTGTCTTTGTGTGTGAACTCGGAAACAAGTAAAGAGGATGGATACAGTAAAAGCTTATCAAGTTATGCAACTGGTACTTTGCACAGTGACCTTTTCATCAAAAGGAAATAAAAGAAAAGGGAACATAACAAGACACGGTGTAGAAATTGATTCATTTTGATAAATGACATTAAGTAGTAAGATTCCTTTGCAAATCAATGTCATTTCATGTTTTGATGTAGGGTAGAAGCCTAGTGGCCCGATCTTTCACGATAGGAGCGGAATCCCGCGAAGAACACGAGGTGGAAAGAGAGGGAAAACACAAGGGGAACACAAGAGAAACACTAGACCAACAAGAATAAGTCACACATGTGCTAGATCCTCAAATACATAAGAGAAGATACACGATCCACGGACAACTAAGGACGATACAAGGGTAGCCGGTCTTCTCCGTGAGGAGGTCTTGAATCCACGGGGGGATCTTCCCTTAGAAAGGGGCTTGAATCCAAAGGGATCTTCTCCGAAGAGGCCGCAGTTTCTCGCACGGAGGAGATCCGATATGGATGAGCATAGCTCTATCTCTCAAATGAGCTATCACAACGCTAACCCTAGAAAGGAGGAGGTGGAGGAGTATATATAGTCTAGGTCCACAAAGGGGTAAGTGAGGGGCGAAAGGGTACATGGGCTTCGACCCGAGTGTCTGCGCGCAGGCAGGGCCGGAAGTTTCGGGGACGACCGGAAGGTCCGGGCGCCGGAGGTTCCGGGCGAAGGTCCGGGCAGGGTCCGGGCTATCCAGAGAGTTGGCACACTCTCGGACGGCTTCGGTGCAGCAGGGCCGGAAGTTTCGGGCTTTTCAGAAGCTTGTCCAGGCTTCTTCTTCCTTCTCTTCCACGCTTCCCTCGCGGATGGTGTAGGTGATCCTTGGCACTTGCACTCCTCCTCGTCATCCGTGAAGCTCCGACAATACCTATGCATGCACGATGGAGGGTCAAGTAGTATACCATCCTCGAAGGGGTCAAGTGAGCACGTGTAAAGGAGATGATTCACCTTTATGTATGTGAAGTAGATGTCGCACGTGTCACTTGCCGAATGAACTCTTGACATGGTGATGTCCATAGGATGCTCCGCATCATCCCCTCCCCCTTGGGAAAGATCCGACCTCGGATCGAAATCCAAATCACCATGGGAAAGAGATGGCGTCGCCGTGTAGTAGTGGTCGATCACCAAGTTCTCGTCATCTTGAAGCTTGAAATGGGCACTCTCCAATGTCGCACCGTCTCGTGATTCCTTCAAAAGGAGCAAGGAGAACAAACACTTGGAAAAACAAATGCGGTTAGCGTTAGTGCAAAACCAAGCATTCAAGAGGTGATTCACCCAACAAGTGTTGTCATCAAGCATAGCATATGGTGTGACAAAGGATTGTGACATGGCACGTAAGCACATAAATTGAGCACAAAGAAGGACATCATGGAAACAAGCATGTAAACGTGAGGTAGTGATGCAAATATGTGTAATAAGAGAAGAAGCATCAACCTCACGGTCATAGCGATCATGCATAAAGCGCTCGACAAATGGTCGACGGTAGGCATAGGAATCATTCACAACACCAAGTAAAATGAAGTGTCTAAACACATGGGTCAAGTGCAAGACAATCCAAGCATAACGTGCATAGGGTGTAGTGAAGATAGTAGGGCACTCAACACAATAGAAAGAGCAATTGTTCATCATGTGTGAGGCAATCAAGACAAGCATGTAGCAATCAATGGGACATGGCATATGTGAAGTGATGACATTGTTGCAACCAAACATGTGAGAGGAACAAGTAATCCAAGAATTGGATGCAACACACAAGGCATATATATCATACAAGAAATCCTATGCAACATGGCATCACAACTAATAGACTCCACATGACAATCATCAAACTCATCATAAATGGGTAAATCATCGCATGGGGAAATCATACTAGCATGAAGCATGCCAATAGGGGGATCAACATCATGCAAGCCATCAATGTCAAGAATGTCCACTAGTGGGACTAGAGCATCACCTTCACCTATGTTACCTTGTTCATTCACTCAAGTGGTGTAGGTGATGTGGGAAAGACCAAATGGTGGTCATCTTCATCTTGATGGAACCATGTGGGGGGTGCATCATATTCCACCTTGGCCATCGTCTTGTCCAAAGGGAGGACGAAGTCATCGCGAGTCGGCGCGTCATCATAGATGGGACCTAGCACCAAATGAGAAGACACAATAGAGGTAGAGGTCAAGTCGTTAGTGTTGAAAGTGGCCTCACATGACCTATTAACTATCTCACTCTCTCTATGTGGTGGTTCACTCACTCCCACAAAATAGGTGCACTCAATCTCACGTATGGTGGAGTCACTCATCTCACTCAAGTGGTGGGGGTTGTGGCTCTCCTCACATGGGAATAGTGGCAACACATCACATATGGGGCTAGTGGTGAAGTCACTCTCACTCTCAATATGGTGGCTAAAGTCACTCAAATCATCACATGTCGCCGTGGTCGAAGGGAAAATACCATGCTCAACCGTCTCGTTGTCGTCGCCGTGGATGAAGGCCGAAGATGGCACATCATCACTCTCGCCTCCTAAGATGGAAGCATCATCCTTGCTCATGACCATGTCGCTCGCCTTCAAAGCTTGGTCCTCAAATGGCTCCGTAGTCGTAGTCGTCGCCGCACCGTCTTGACAAAGAGTCGAAGTAGACTCGGCACCATCAATGCCACAAAGAGGGATGGCGGTGAAGTCGAACATGGGAGCATCGTCTTGGAGCTCGTCGGGCTTGGACATCGTGGTGGTACTAGCCTCATGCTCGTTCTCATGGAGCTTGGTCGTCATGAAGTGAGCTTGGGGTGGAGAAGCATTGGCCTTCATGAGTTCTTGTTCCGCCTTGAGAGCACGAATGTAGTTGTCGTCGAGGGACTTGTAGTTCGCGAGGAAGATCGTCTTGGAGATGTCGTTGTGCAATCCCATCATGAAGTGGAACTTCATTGAAATGGGGTCGTCCAGGCCGGCTCGTCGCAAGGCAATCTTCATCTCCTTGAAGTACTCGTCGATGGACTTGGATCCTTGGATGGTGTACTCCAATTGGCGTTGAAGTTGTTCTGTGTAGGTTGGAGGCACGAACTCTCGCCGCAAAGCTCTCTTCGTCTTGGGCCAACTCATGTCGTAGGTCTCCGAAGGTGCGTGAAGCCACCATGTGGACGCGAAGTCGTGGAAGTTCCTTATGGCGCACTTCACTTGATCTTCGGGAGGAACTTGATGTAGCTTGAGGTAGTCGTCCATCAAATGCTCCCACTCGAGATACTCCTCGGGTTCTTGAGTCCCATAGAAAGGAATCGCGTGGTCGATGTCGAGGTCGTAGTAGCACGTGGAAGTCGTGGACTTGAGCTTGGGGGGCTTCTCTTGAGGTGCTTGTGGGCGAAGATGCCTTGAAGTCGCTTGGCGAAGATGCCAAGGGGGATGGTGAAGTCGTTGAGCTCTTGACCTTCACGTCCTTGTTGGTGATGGTGTCGATGCCGATGTGATCTTGCCGGAGATGGTAGCTCGGAGGCATGTGCTCTTGAGCGTCTTCTCGAAGATGAGGAAGACCGCTTGTAGGAGTTGATGAGGGCCTTGATCTCCTCCATTTGAGCTTGCATCTTGGCGTCGGTGGAGTTGTTCGTGGCATCAAACTTGTCGTTGTTGTTGTAGACCGAAGATGAAATGCCTTGTCTATCCATCACTCCAAGAGAAAAATGTGAGTGGTAGAAAGAGAAGAACGAATACCAAATGTACCTTGACCGAAGTTGAAAGTGGATCAATGATCACTCCAATGTGGACAAGGAAATAGCACAATTGGTACCAATTCTTGTCGGTTTCTCACACCTACACAAATAAGGCTTATGGTGGAGCTCGGTGAGGATAGTGGCACAAAAATTTGGTGCAAAATGTTAGCAAGAGTCAATAATGTTGAAAGAGATTCATAAATTCGCAAGTGAAGCAAGTAGACCAATAGCAATATGTGGCACACGGAAACACACACACGGATAGATAAATGGGGTCGTGCAACCAAGGATGAGCACAAAATGTGGAATCCACGGAAAACGCTCGTGTTGCACAACTCAAGAGAGACACTAGCACGATTGCTCAATAGGCGGATACGACACTTGTGCACAACCTATAAGATGCAAAATGGATAACTTTCTATCCCAAGTATGCTATGTATGTATGGTTCCCAGTGTTTCTCACAAGGTGATCCAAGATGATCTTATATGCAATGTGGTATGATGCTATGGCTATTGCCTACAAGCTTCTTTGCTCTTTCTCTTTTGCTTAAAAGCTTATTCTTTTTTTTCTTCTTTGTATGGCCATTTTGCGAAATGCACAAACCAAGATAGCTATTGTGTATATGCGGGAACAAACTTGAGGCACACGAGATGATATGATACCAATATGGTATGGTATGTATGGTGTAGATCACTAATGTGCACAAGTAACGTTGCCGGCAATACTCAAATGGCTAGTCTCGATAGGCAAGTGACACAAAATTGGCTAGGGGTTATCAATGCAATGGCAAGGGAATATACAATGGGGGGATACCACGATACCAAGATGATATGGAGGTTACCGTCCTTGGCGATGATGAGTGGCGGTGATCTTGATGGAGATACCAAGATGATGGAGACTCATCTCTAAGTAGCCGAAACACCTTAGGAAACGGAAAAACCGCAAACTCAAAATCTCAAATGTCAAAATGGTGGTAGCGGGATGCCGTGGTGGTGTTGCGGAAGCTCAATGGGATTGCGGCAATGCAATGATGGGTTATGCAAGTAGGCAATGCGGAAGTGGAGGGTTATTGGGTTATGTGAGTCGGAGCTGGAAGCATGGTCCCTAAGTAGCCGAAACACCTTAGGAGACACAACTCACAACACAAACAAAATTGGGTTAGGTTGGGGTGGCGGAAGTGTATGGTGGGTAAGCCTATGCGGAAGTGGTGGTGGTGGTTGATGAGGAAGCAACTGTCCCTAAGTAGCCGAAACACCTTAGGAGACTCAAGTCACAACTCAAACAACCGCTAATGCTATGGGGAACAAAATTGGTTAGGTTGCGGAAGTCGGTGGTGGTGTAGCGGATGATGTGGTGGAAGCCCTAGGCAAAGATGCCAAAATTCACAAAATTTGATGGGGTCAAAAGGTGGTGAAACCAAGGTGAGGTCCTCGGCCACGTCAATAGCTTCAAAACGAGCCAAAGAACACTCAAATCGGAGTTCGGAGTGAAAAGTTGTGATGAAAACGGTGAAGGAGGGTGATGCTGAAATTTCGGGGAAAGTTTCTGGTTAGGCCGGAAGTTCCTGTTGAGGACATCAATACAATTGTTACACCCACAGCCCCTGCTGCTATACATACTGGACCAATTACTAGAGCTCATGCACGCCAACTAAATTACCAGGTACTTTCGTTTCTTGGTAATGATTCTAATGTTTATGAGAATATGATGCTGCCTAAATTGGATACATTTGTTTTGCTTACAAATGAAGGGCCTAGCTTGGAGAAGGATGAACATTGGAGCAAGAACAAGCATGGAGATGATGGCATGCGCAAGGGAAACAAGAACGGAGTTACAAGTGATGATTTCAGGACTTTGAAGCCACCATAATGGGTGCATGAAGCCTTGGACGAAATATACAAGATGCCACTTCATAAATTTCGTCCCGAGGCTATTTTAGGTGCTGCGTCACCTTATTATTGGGCCAGGCCCATGTAATTTCGAAATACATAAGTATAGGCTATTTTTAGAGTCCGTATGTGTGGGGAAACAAGAGATAGGGTTGATTTCGGACCCCTCCACCAAGGGCCACGAAATTCCCCCCCTCTTCCTCCATATATACAGCCCTTAGGGCATCGTTTAGACTTTGGGTTTTGTTTAGATTAAAAGTTCGCCATAGCTGCAACTTCGCGTACTTCGTTTGTGTTCAACGACTAGACAAAGGCGTCACAGAACCCCACCTTGATCAATAAAGCTTTCATCTTATATTCGCAATATCCAGCTTGCAATCTTAGTTTCTTGCTTGTTCTTCGTTTGCTCGCAGGAAATAGACCCTCGTGGTCAGGTTGATCGTGCTCCGGCGTGGTCAATAACCTCTCGGAGTTGGTTTAGCGATTGCTAAGGCACGACGTCCTCGCACGTTCGTAGTCGGATCGTCAAAGTCGACTTCCACCAAAGCGATATCCATCATCTCATCGAAAGACGGGACACCTTTGCCTCTATCAAGTGGTATCAGATTTCCAGGTTGCTCGGTGAGATTTTACAGTTTTTCGTAGTTTAGATCGAGTCTGTTCTTCGTACCTACAGTCCACGAAAAAGCCACAAAAAAAATTAGGGTTAGTTCATCATATCCGAACCAATCTGAGCCTTTGCATAATCTTTTTAGGGTTTTGCTTTGTTGAATTTGCGGTTGCATCGTCGTGTCTAGTTGCTGGTCTTAGAGTCTAGTCTTTTAGAGTTTCGAGTTCTGGTCATAAGTTGTCACGCCGCCGCCGCACCATCATCATCACCCCTGCCATCTACCACCACCGCTTATCCGCCACCGCTTCGAATCCGTATCCATATACCACCACAGCTGTCATATACCACCACCGCTGCCATCTACCACCATATATCCACCACCAATCCGAGTTCTTGTCATATTAGGTTTGTTTTCGAGATCCATCTAGATTCCGATTCGTGTTTCCTTGCTGGAGTAGGTTTCGGAAAAAAAAAGTGTCGGGTAGCCACGCTCCGTTTAGGCCCAAAATTTTTCGAAAACGCATTTTTCGAAAAAAATTCTGGCTATCCTATTTTTAGGTGTTTCTGAGTGTTTTGAGACAGGTGCCATTATAGGAAGTTTTTTTTGACCCGTTTCCAGTTTTTGGGTCCGGGCAGTCGAAAAAAAAAATTGGTCGAAAAAATTTCGTGCCCATCCTGTCCGTTTGAGCTAGGAAGAGTTTTGAGACACTCGCCATTATAGTGATTTTTCGCAAAAAAAAAGCAGCGCAAAAAAAAGAGCGCAAAAAAAAAATTCAGAGTGTGTTTTTCCCTTGTTTACGTGCCGCGCCGTGATTTTGTTGGTGTTCTAGGCTCGCGTCTCTAGCACAGTCTAGCCTAGGACCAGCACAGTACCGTCGTTGAGCGTTTATTCAACTTTGCATCTCTGAATTGATTATTGCTGACCCTTTTTGCTACCATACTATAAGCCTTCCCAGCTCCACATACATCTACGTCGTGTGTTTGACTCTCCCTGGTAATCGCTCTATCCAAGCTTTGAGAGTTTTTGACTACAACGGTTGCCGATCACCGCCTGCTGCTGGGTAAGAACTGGTAAGAATTTGAGATTTGCTTGACGGATTTGTGATACACCACCACCACTTCTTAGTAGTCTGTAGGATCATATTCTTGTGTGTTCCTATTGCTGCTAACCATGCCAGGATCACAAGCCGACGAGATTGACTGGGAGAACTTATCGAACAAGGAGCTTGATGAGGACATCAATACAATTGTTACACCCACAGCCCCTGCTGCTATACATACTGGACCAATTACTAGAGCTCGTGCACGCCAACTAAATTACCAAGTACTTTCGTTTCTTGGTAATGATTCTAATGTTCATGAGAATATGATGCTGCCTAAATTGGATACATTTGTTTTGCTTACAAATGAAGGGCCTAGCTTGGAGAAGGATGAACATTGGAGCAAGAACAAGCATGGAGATGATGGCATGCGCAAGGGGAACAAGAACGGAGTTACAAGTGATGATTTCAGGACTTTGAAGCCACCATAATGGGTGCATGAAGCCTTGGACGAAATATACAACATGCCACTTCATAAATTTCGTCCCGAGGCTATTTTAGGTGCTGCGTCACCTTATTATTGGGCCAGGCCCATGTAATTTCGAAATACATAAGTATAGGCTATTTTTAGAGTCCGTATGTGTGGGGAAACAAGAGATAGGGTTGATTTCGGACCCCTCCACCAAGGGCCACGAAATTCCCCCCTCTTCCTCCATATATACAGCCCTTAGGGCATCGTTTAGACTTTGGGATTTGTTTAGTTAAAAGTTAGCCATTGCAACTTCGTGTACTTCGTTTGTGTCCAACGACCAGACCAAGACCGCTTACGGATTCCCACCATTATCAATACCTCATATATATTTGCAATATTCAGATTGCTTTATCATATTCTTGCTCGTTCTTCGATTGCTTGCAGGAATAGACCTTCGTGGTCAGGCTGACCGTGCTTCCGGCATCGTCAGTAACCTCAGGAGATTGGTTTAGCGATTGCTAAGGCGCAACGTCGTGCACGTTTGTAGTCGGATCGTCAAAGTCGTCTCCACCAAATCGATAGTTATCATCTCATCGAAAGATCGGGACACCCCGCCTCTATCAGCAGGAGGCAAAGAGGAAGGCTCGTCCTCGAATGAAAATAATGCCTCTTTGCACACAAAAGCATAGCAAACAGATTTGCTGAAATCTAGCTCATCAATATCAGATTTGGTGGCAAATAAACATGCACTTTTCAATTTAATTTTAGAAGCAACACTAGATGGTTTATTATTAGGCTTCATTTGTTGCTCAAATTCTTTTGCCACAATCTGATTTTCACTCTTATTCTTCTCCTGTTTTGCTTTATTAGCTCTATTAATATCATCTTTCAAAATGGAATCAGGAGTCATAGGAAGCAAAGTAATATTTTTATCCTTATGAACAAGAGTATAGTGATTGTTTCTACCATGGTGTACAGAATTTTTATCAAATTGCCATGGTCTACCAAGTAATAAGGAACATGCTTGCATAGGTACCACATCACAATCAACATAATCAGCATATGTAGAGATACTAAAATGCACACGAACAGTACGTGTTACATTAACCTTGCCGCTGTTGTTGAACCATTGGATGTAGTAAGGATGTGGATGTGGTCTTGTGGTGAGAGAAAGCTTCTCCACCATCTCCATGCTAGCCAAGTTGTTGCAGCTCCCTCCGTCTATTATGACGCGCACAGAACGTTCCTTCACAACTCCCTTGGTATGGAACAAATTGTGCCTCTGATTTTGCTCAGCTTGTGTGACCTGCACACTCAAAACACGTTGAGCAACTAAACATTCATACCTGTCAGCGTCTTCAGGAGCCATGTATTGCGTCTCATGATCAGAATCATCTCCACCATGTTCTTCATGTGTAATAAGAGCCAAAGTCTCCTCATCATAGTCACTAGCGGACTCATATCCACCATCCGCGGTAGCAATCATCACACGCGGAGATTTGCATTCTCTCGCATAATGACCTCCTCCCTTACAACGACGACAAATAATATCACTTGTGTGCCCTGTTGATGCCATGGAAGAAGAAGAACTCCGTGCAGGCCCAGCAGGTGCGCTCTTGGCAGATAATGGTGGTTGTGCCTGTTTTCTTGTATCACGACTGGAGGAGGCACCTAATTGAGGTGCTGGTGCAGTTGAAGTAGAAGATGCACGCGGTGTCCATGATGAAGGTCGGCTTGCAGAAAAGTTAGTTCGCCCCAATGCTTGTCGATCCTGCACTTCACGTTCAGCTTTACAAGCAAGATGGAATAAACGAGTGATATTAGTATACTCCTTATAGTCTAGAATGGTCTGAATCTCTCTATTTAATCCACCCAGAAAACGTGCAAGCATAGCTTCATTCTCCTCAACAATACCACATCTAATCATGCCAGTTTGTAATTCCTGATAATATTCTTCTACAGAATTTTTCCCTTGTCTTAAACGCTGCAATTTTTGAAGCAATTCACGTTGATAATATGGTGGAACCCAACGCGTACGCATAGCAGTTTTCAAAGCAGCCCAAGTAGTTGGAATAGGATATAATCTACAATGTTCAGACCACCATACACATGCAAAACTAGTGAAAGCACAAACAGCAGCAGCAACTCGTCTCTCCTCAGGATATTGTAAACATGTAAATCGTTGTTCAGTTTCTAACTCCCAAGTAAGATATATATCAGGAACATATCTTGATGAGGACATCAATACAATTGTTACACCCATAGCCCCTGCTGCTATACATACTGGACCAATTACTAGAGCTCGTGCACGCCAACTAAATTACCAGGTACTTTCGTTTCTTGGTAATGATTCTAATGTTCATGAGAATATGATGCTGCCTAAATTGGATACATTTGTTTTGCTTACAAATGAAGGGCCTAGCTTGGAGAAGGATGAACATTGGAGCAAGAACAAGCATGGAGATGATGGCATGCGCAAGGGGAACAAGAACGGAGTTACAAGTGATGATTTCAGGACTTTGAAGCCACCATAATGGGTGCATGAAGCCTTGGACGAAATATACAAGATGCCACTTCATAAATTTCGTCCCGAGGCTATTTTAGGTGCTGCGTCACCTTATTATTGGGCCAGGCCCATGTAATTTCGAAATACATAAGTATAGGCTATTTTTAGAGTCAGTATGTGTGGGGAAACAAGAGATAGGGTTGATTTCGGACCCCTCCACCAAGGGCCACGAAATTCCCCCCTCTTCCTCCATATATACAGCCCTTAGGGCATCGTTTAGACTTTGGGTTTTGTTTAGATTAAAAGTTCGCCATAGCTGCAACTTCGCGTACTTCGTTTGTGTTCAACGACCAGACAAAGGCGTCACAGAACCCCACCTTGATCAATAAAGCTTTCATCTTATATTCGCAATATCCAGATTGCAATCTCAGTTTCTTGCTTGTTCTTCGTTTGCTCGCAGGAAACAGACCCTCGTGGTCAGGTTGATCGTGCTCCGGCGTGGTCAATAACCTCTCGGAGTTGGTTTAGCGATTGCTAAGGCGCGACGTCCTCGCACGTTCGTAGTCGGATCGTCAAAGTCGACTTCCACCAAAGCGATATCCATCATCTCATCGAAAGACGGGACACCTCCGCCTCTATCATTTAGCGATTGCTAAGGCACGACGTCCTCGCACGTTTGTAGTCGGATCGTCAAAGTCGACTGCCACCAAAGCGATATCCATCATCTCATCGAAAGACGGGACACCTTTGCCTCTATCACTTTGCTTCCTATGACTCCTGATTCCATTTTGAAAGATGATATTAATAGAGCTAATACAGCAAAACAGGAGAAGAATAAGAGTGAAAATCAGATTGTGGCAAAAGAATTTGAGCAACAAATGAAGCCTAATAATAAACCATCTAGTGTTGCTTCTGAAATTAAATTGAAAAGTGCATGTTTATTTGCCACCAAATCTGATATTGATGAGCTAGATTTCAGCAAATCTGTTTGCTATGCTTTTGTGTGCAAAGAGGCATTATTTTCATTCGAGGACGTGCCTTCCTCTTTGCCTCCTGCTGTCACTAACATTTTGCAGGAGTTCGCTGACGTTTTTCCACAAGACGTGCCACCGGGATTACCGCCTATTCGAGGGATTGAGCATCAGATTGACTTAATTCCCGGTGCTTCACTGCCAAACCATGCACCATACCGTACCAATCAGAGGAGACGAAGGAGATTATGCGTCAAGTACAAGAGCTTCTCAACAAAGGTTATATACGCGAATCCCTTAGTCCTTGTGCTGTTCCTATTATTCTAGTGCCGAAAAAAGATGGTACATCACGTATGTGTGTTGATTGTAGAGGCATTAATAATATTACTATTCGTTATCGTCATCCTATTCCTAGGCTAGATGATATGCTTGATGAATTGAGTGGCTCTACAATATTCTCCAAAGTTGATTTGCGTAGTGGCTACCATCAAATTCGTATGAAATTGGGAGATGAATGGAAAACAGCATTTAAAACTAAGTTTGGATTATATGAGTGGTTAGTCATGCCTTTTGGGTTAACTAATGCACCTAATACTTTCATGAGATTAATGAACGAAGTTTTACGTGCTTTCATTGGACGATTTGTGGTAGTTTACTTTGATGACATATTGATTTATAGCAGATCTTTGGAAGAACATTTGGAACATTTACGTGCTGTTTTTATTGCTCTACGTGATGCACGTTTGTTTGGTAACCTTGGGAAGTGCACCTTTTGCACCGACCGAGTATCTTTTCTTGGCTATGTTGTTACTCCATAGGGAATTGATGTTGATAAAGCTAAGATTGAAGCTATTGAGAGTTGGCCGCAGCCCAAAACGGTCACACAAGTGAGGAGTTTTCTTGGCCTTGCTGGATTCTATAGGCGGTTTGTGAGAGATTTCAGCACCATTGCTGCACCTCTCAATGAGCTTACAAAGAAAGATGTGCCTTTTCTTTGGGGTACCGCACATGAAGAAGCCTTCACGGTATTGAAAGATAAGTTGACACATGCTCCTTTACTCCAACTTCCTGATTTTAGTAAGACTTTTGAGCCTGAATGTGATGCTAGTGGAATTGGATTAGGAGGTGTGTTATTACAAGATGGCAAACCAAGGGCCACGAAATTCCCCCCTCTTCCTCCATATATACAGCCCTTAGGGCACCGTTTAGACTTTGGGTTTTGTTTAGATTAAAGTTCACCATAGCTGCAACTTCGCGTACTTCGTTTGTGTTCAACGACCAGACAAAGGCGTCACAGAACCCCACCTTGATCAATAAAGCTTTCATCTTATATTCGCAATATCCAGATTGCAATCTTAGTTTCTTGTTTGTTCTTCATTTGCTCGCAGGAAACAGACCCTCGTGGTCAGGTTGATCGTGCTCCGGCGTGGTCAATAACCTCTCGGAGTTGGTTTAGCGATTTCTAAGGCGCGACGTCCTCGCACGTTCGTAGTCGGATCGTCAAAGTCGACTTCCACCAAAGCGATATCCATCATCTCATCGAAAGACGGGACACCTTTGCCTCTATCAATGGGTAAGCAACGCAAAGGAGTAAGGCTATGATGGATATCAATGTGATGGCAAGAGTGATATGTACAATACCAAGATGAGGTTACCGGTCTTGCTTCCGGTATGGTGTCAAAATGGTGGCACGAATACCAAGTCATAGTCGAGGTGGTCGTTGTTGATGACGCGTCAGTGGTGAAAATGAGCGGCTGTGATGTCGATGTCGAACCGTACCTAGATAGCCGAAACACAAAAGGATACGGTACCGCAACTCAAATTCTCAAAACCAAGTGCGATAAAAAGCGTCGGAGTAGGTAGCGGGAAGTGGTGGTGTGGGTTTTGATATTGGAACGGTTTGCGGAAGTCGGAGGTGGTATAGCGGATGATGTGGTGGAAGTAGCGGTCGTCCGGAAGTGGATGGATGTCCGGTCGCCGGACGTCCGGTAGAGTCGAAAATCCGCTAATTGCTGCTCGGGTTAGAGGTTCCGGCCGTCCGGTAAGGTCGGACGTCCAGTGGTTTCAGCGGCGCCGGACGTCCGGTAAGTTGCGGTCCTCCGGTGGGTCGGGGGCGAAACTGATATGAATTTCATGGATTTTGGATGGATTTCGAGGTGGAGATGGTGGGGAAGGCTAGATCCACTTGCAACACAACAAATTCACGGATCAAAACCAACAAAACACCATCAAAACTCACAAAACACAAGAAAAATTTTTGGGGCTATTTTTGTGGGGATTCTCGGATTAGGACGAAAAACAATAAAATCAAGCTAGAAAACGAAGAGGGGGCTCCGAAATCATGATCAACCTGGCTCTAGATACCAAGATGATGTAGGGTAGAGACCCTAATCGCTAGATCTTTCATGAAAGGAGCGGATCCCGGGGAAATCACGACGAACACGGGGAAGAACGAAGGGGAAACACAAGAGGAAATCACTAAACCGACACGAATAAGTCACACATGGGCTAGATCCTCGAGTACATAGAACGATACACGAATCCACGGACAACTAAGGACGATACATGGTAACCGGTTCTTCTGCGTGAGGAGGTCTTGATGGGGCTGCCCAAGAGGGGGTCTTGATGATCTTCTCCGCAAGGAGGTCTTGAATCCGCTTGGGGGATCTTCTCCGGTGGAGGCTCGAATCTCCGAGGAGAAGGTAACCAAGTGGATGAGCAAAGCTCTCTCACAAATATGAGCTAAACATTTGCTAACCCTAGCTAGGATGAATGGGGGGGTCTATTTATAGACTAAGTGCAAATGGGACGAAGTGAAAGGGTACATGGGCCTCGGGCCCGAACACTGTGCGCAGACAGGTACCGGACGTTCGCTGGGGACCGGTCGTACGGTGTCTCAGGCGCTGCCGGACGTCCGGTGTCCTCCGGTCGTCCGCTGGTTCCGCTCGGTGATGGGGGTGCTGGACGTACGGTAGCTCCGGACTTCCGCTGATGTTGGCTCGGGTGCTGGTGCGCCGGTCGTCCGGTTCGGGCCGGACGTCCGCTCGTCTGCTTCGGGTGCGTGGGTACCGGTCGTCCGGTCTGGACCGGACGTCCGCTTGCTGGGGTTCGGCTGAGGCTTCAGGCGCCGGACGTCCGGTCCTGGCCGGTCGTCCGGTGGCTGGGACTTTTCCTTCAGCCCTCCTTCTCCGTCTTCTCGTCCATCTTCCTCTTCTTCTTGTCCTTGCTCCTTAGCTTCTCCATTGTACCTGAGTATGCACAAAGTATCCATATGAGGTAGTAGCCATGCTTCATGTGCATCGAAGTGGAATTGTGAGAGGAGAGATGTCACCTCGGTTTCAAGAGCTCTTGCACGTGATCGAGTCATGGGTCCACTAGGCACTTGATGAGACGATGGTAGGTCCATGGGGATGACCTTGGTATGCTCCGCATCAGTCTATGTACCCTCGTAGACCGAAAGCAAAAGCATTTAGTAATGCAGTTTATGTAGTCGAACGTCTTTGTGATCCAACCGATCAAGTACCGAATGCACGACATCTCCGTGATCTGCACACGTTCAACTCGGTGACGTCCCTCATACTCTTGATCTAGCTGAGGCCGAGGTTGAGTTTCGTCAGCACGACGGCGTGTTGACAGTGATGATGAAGTAATCGACGCAGGGCTTCGCCTAAGAACTACGACAATATGACCGAGGTGTAAAACTGTGGAGGGGGGAACCGCACACGGCTAAAGATCAACTTGTGTGTCTATGGGGTGCCCCTTCCCCCGTATATAAAGGAGGGGAGGAGGAGGAGGGCTGGCCACAAGGGGCGCGCCCAAGGGGGGGGAATCCTACTCCTAGTAGGAGTAGGTTCCCCCCTTTCCTAGTCCTAGTAGGAGAAGAAGGAAGGAGAGGGAGAAGAGAAGGAAAGGGGGCCGACCCCTAGCCCTAGTCCAATTCGGTTTGGGCTAGGGGGGCGCCACCTCTTGGCCCGCCTCCTCTCCTCCACCACTAGGCCCATAAGGCCCAATAACTTCCCGGAGGGGGTTCCGGTAACCCCCGGTACTCCGAAACTTATCCAAAACTACCCGAACCATCCCGGTGTCCGAATGTAACCTTGCAGTATATGAATATTTATGTCTCAACCATTTAGAGACTCCTCTTCATGTTCGTGATCTCATTCGGGACTCCGAACAAACTTCGGTACATCAAATCACATAACTCATAATACAAATCGTCATCCAACATTAAGCGTGCGGATCCTACGGGTTCGAGAACTATGTAGACATGTCTGAGACACATCTCCGGTCAATAACCATAGCGGAACCTGGATGATCATATTGGTCCCTACATATTCTACGAAGATCTTTATCGGTCAAACCACATAACAACATACGTTGTTCCCTTTGTCATCGGTATGTTACTTGCCCGAGATTTGATCGTCGGTATCATCATACCTAGTTCAATCTCGTCACCGGCAAGTCTCTTTACTCGTTCCGTAATGCATCATCCTGTGACTAACTCATTAGTCACATTGCTTGCAAGGCTCATAGTGATGTGCATTACCGAGAGGGCCCAGAGATACCTCTCCGACAATCGGAGTGACAAATCCTAATCTTGATCTATGCCAACTCAACAAACACCATCGGAGACACCTGTACAGCACTTTATAATCACCCAGTTATGTTATGACGTTTGATAGCACACAAGGTGTTCCTCCGGTATTCGGGAGTTGCATAATCTCATAGTCATAGGAACATGTATAAGTCATGAAGAAAGCAATATCAATAAACTAAACGACCATAGTTGCTAAGCTAACAGATGGGTCTTGTCCATCACATCATTCTCTAATGATGTTATCCCGTTCATCAAATGACAACACATGTCTATGGCTAAGAAACTTAACCATCTTTGATTAACGAGCTAGTCAAGTAGAGGCAAACTAGGGACACTCTGTTTGTCTATGTATTCACACATGTACTAAGTTTCCGGTTAACACAATTCTAGCATGAATAATAAACATTTATAATGATATAAGGAAATATAAATAACTACTTTATTATTACCTCTAGGGAATATTTCCTTCACCTATCCGTCACAGGAATTTCATGCAGCAATGGTGGGCCTTTTGTACCGCCTGCCACAAAATTTTGTGCCTGCCACTGCTATTCTTCCATGCCGAATTGATGGTATTGCAACATATTGCACCTGGATCATATCATCAGATTGCATTTGATACATAAATTCTGGTTTTAACATTGATCCACATACACGCACCACATTACAATGATGTCAGATTAATGAAAAGTAGCAGTCATAAAGCAAATATAACAAGTGCATTACAATAATAAACATATATATGTCACTCATCACATAATTAATGGTTTGACGAGTTGTTTAGGAGTGAAATGAGAGTCGGGATATGTTCAACACGTACATCGTTAGTAGAAGCCTCACATACCACACAAATTACTAGTGGATGGAATGAACGGGGACCAACGACCCGCTTGCTCTAGAATAGGAGATTTGGCCTCTAGAAGAGCCCATTGAACTACCTCACCTAGCGTGGGTACGGTGGTTGGGCTCAGATCCTCAAACTATCATCGAGAGTCGCCTCCTAAGGATACACACTGCGAGGTCATTGAACTGCCTCTCTGCTATCTTCTCCATTGCTGGGAGAGAACACTAGGCCGTTGGAACACTTCTAACCCAAGCTAACATTGACTCCCTGATGTGCTCTGCACGATACTTTCCCGCGTCCATAGATAGTGCTTCTCCATGTCCGCTGCAGAGACCCCCTCCCACAATTCCTCTCGCGGTCCCATCTGTTATTTTTAGCACACAATAACATTCAAAATATATACATATATAAAAGATTACAAGGTAAATATATAAACATATGACACACGTACATATAAACTAGGGATCACAAAGGTAACAAGCATACCATCCTTTTTCGGCACTAGAATAATAGGAACAACACAAGGACTAAGGGATTCGTGTATATAACCTTTGTCGAGAAGCTCTTGTACTTGACGCATAATCTCCTTCGTCTCCTCTGGATTGGTACGGTATGGTGCACGGTTTGGCAGTGAAGCACCGGGAATTAAGTCAATCTGATGCTCAATCCCTCGAATAGGCGGTAATCCCGGTGGCACGTCTTGTGGAAAGACGTCAGCGAACTCCTGCAAAATGTTAGTGACAGCAGGAGGCAAAGAGGAAGGCACGTCCTCGAATGAAAATAATGCCTCTTTGCACACAAAAGCATAGCAAACAGATTTGCTGAAATCTAGCTCATCAATATCAGATTTGGTGGCAAATAAACATGCACTTTTCAATTTAATTTCAGAAGCAACACTAGATGGTTTATTATTAGGCTTCATTTGTTGCTCAAATTCTTTTGCCACAATCTGATTTTCACTCTTATTCTTCTCCTGTTTTGCTTTATTAGCTCTATTAATATCATCTTTCAAAATGGAATCAGGAGCCATAGGAAGCAAAGTAATATTTTTATCCTTATGAACAAGAGTATAGTGATTGTTTCTACCATGGTGTACAGAGTTTTTATCAAATTGCCATGGTCTACCAAGTAATAAGGAACATGCTTGCATAGGTACCACATCACAATCAACATAATCAGCATATGTAGAGATACTAAAATGCACACGAACAGTACGTGTTACCTTAACCTTGCCGCTGTTGTTGAACCATTGGATGTAGTAAGGATGTGGATGTGGTCTTGTGGTAAGAGAAAGCTTCTCCACCATCTCCATGCTAGCCAAGTTGTTGCAGCTCCCTCCGTCTATTATGACGCGCACAGAACGTTCCTTCACAACTCCCTTGGTATGGAACAAATTGTGCCTCTGATTTTGCTCAGCTTGTGTGACCTGCACACTCAAAACACGTTGAGCAACTAAACATTCATACCTGTCAGCGTCTTCAGGAGCCATGTATTGCGTCTCATGATCAGAATCATCTCCACCATGTTCTTCACGTGTAATAAGAGCCAAAGTCTCCTCATCATAGTCACTAGCGGACTCATATCCACCATCTGCGGTAGCAATCATCACCCACGGAGATTTGCATTCTCTCGCATAATGACCTCCTCCCTTACAACGACGACAAATAATATCACTTGTGTGCCCTGTTGATGCCATGGAAGAAGAAGAACTCTGTGCAGGCCCAGCAGGTGCGCTCTTGGCAGATAATGGTGGTTGTGCCTGTTTTCTTGTATCACGACTGGAGGAGGCACCTGATTGAGGTGCTGGTGCAGTTGAAGTAGAAGATGCACGCGGTGTCCATGATGAAGGTTGGCCTGCAGAAAAGTTAGATCGCGCCAATGCTTGTCGATCCTGCACTTCACGTTCAGCTTTACAAGCAAGATGGAATAAACGAGTGATATTAGTATACTCCTTATAGTCTAGAATGGTCTGAATCTCTCTATTTAATCCACCCAGAAAACGTGCAAGCATAGCTTCATTCTCCTCAACAATACCACATCTAATCATGCCAGTTTGTAATTCCTGATAATATTCTTCTACAGAATTTTTCCCTTGTCTTAAACGCTGCAATTTTTGAAGCAATTCACGTTGATAATATGGTGGAACCCAACGCGTACGCATAGCAGTTTTCAAAGCAGCCCAAGTAGTTGGAATAGGATATAATCTACAATGTTCAGACCACCATACACATGCAAAACTAGTGAAAGCACAAACAGCAGCAGCAACCCGTCTCTCCTCGGGATATTGTAAACATGTAAAACATTGTTTAGTTTCTAACTCCCAAGTAAGATATATATCAGGAACATATCTACCCTCAAATGGTGGAATATTCAATTTCAGTTTAGGAATATGCACATCATCTCGTACCTGAGGTGGTGGTGCAGGCCTACCATTACGAATATATACCTGAGGTCGACCTACTGGTGGTGGTGCTGGTGGGTGCACGTAGTTCTGATTTTGATCAACCTCATCCTCATAATCGCCCGCATACTCATCATCCTCCTGGGTACCAGCAACAGCAGTAGCAGGAGCCAAAGAAGCATCAATAACAGGAACAGCAACACCAGAAGTTTGGCCATCCTCAATAGGAACACGCTTCGCTCGTCCATACTGATTCGGAAGGATGCGTTGTTGTTGGTGTTGCAGAGGTGCGATAGGTGCAGCCGGCGGCGGTGGTGGTAAACGCGCGAGCAATTCATTAAACTTGCTATCAAACTTTGTTTCGAATGTCTTCTCCATGCCATCTATCTTCTCCATGGCTCGTCAAATCTGTTTAGCACATCTTGCACCTGTCCACTCATCATTTGCTGAAATTTATCATGTAGCTGTTTGTTCGTCAAGTTCTCCCAATCAGTCTCATCGGCTTGTGATCCTACCATGGTTAGCAGCAAATAGAAACACACAAGAATATGATCCTATAGACTACTAAGAAGTGGTGGTGGTGTATCACAAACCCGTCAAGCAAAACTCAAATTCTTACCAGTTCTTACCCAGCAGCAGGCGGTGATCGGCAACCGTTGTAGTCAAAACTCTCAAAGCTTGGATAGAGCGATTACCAGGGAGAGTCAAACACACGACGTAGATGTATGTGGAGCTGGGAAGGCTTATAATATGGTAGCAAAAAGGGTCAGCAATAATCAATTCAGAGATGCAAAGTTGAATAAACGCTCAACGACGGTACTGTGCTGGTCCTAGGCTAGACCGTGCTAGAGACGCGAGCCTAGAACACTAACAAAATCACGGCGCTGCACGTAAACAAGGAAAAAGCACACTCTGGATTTTTTTTTCGCTCTTTTTTTTGCGCTGCTTTTTTTTTGCGAAAAATCACTATAATGGCGAGTGTCGCAAAACTCTTCCTAGGTCAAACTGACAGGATGGGTACGAAATTTTTTCGACCAATTTTTTTTTTCATTTTTTCGACTGCCCGGACCCAAAAACTGGAAACGGGTCAAAAAAAACTTCCTATAATGGCACCTGTCTCAAAACACTCAGAAACACCTAAAAATAGGATAGCCAGATTTTTTTTTTGAAAAATGCGTTTTCGAAAATTTTTGGGCCTAAACGGAGGGTGGTTTCCGGACTATTTTTTTTCTTTTTCCGAAACCTACTCCGGCAAGGAAACACGAATCGGAATCTAGATGGATCTCAAAAACACACCTAATATGCAAGGAACTCGGATTGGTGGTGGATATATGGTGGTGGTATATGGCAGCGGTGGTGGTATATGGCAGCGGTGGTAATATATGGATATGGATCGGTGGTGGTATATGGATACGGATTGGTGGTGGTATATGGATACGGATTCGGAGCGGTGGTGGTAGGTGACAGGGGCGATGATGATGGTGCGGTGGCGGCGTGACAACTTATGACCAGAACTCGGAACTCTAAAAGACTAACGCTAAGACCAGCAACTAGACACGACGATGCAACCGCAAATTCAACAAAGCAAAACCCTAAAAAGATTATGCAAAGGCTCAGATTGGTTCGGATATGATGAACTAACCCTAATTTTTTTTTGGCTTTTTCGTGGACTGTAGGTATGAAGAACAGACTCGATCTAAACTACGAAAAACTGTAAGATCTCACCGAGCAACCTGGAAATCTGATACCACTTGATAGAGGCAAAGGTGTCCCGTCTTTCGATGAGATGATGGATATCGCTTTGGTGGAAGTCGACTTTGATGATCCGACTACGAACGTGCGAGGACGTCGCGCCTTAGCAATCGCTAAACCAACTCCGAGAGGTTATTGACCACACCGGAGCACGATCAACCTGACCACGAGGGTCTGTTTCCTGCGAGCAAACGAAGAACAAGCAAGAAACTGAGATTGCAATCTGGATATTGCGAATATAAGATGAAAGCTTTATTGATCAAGGTGGGGTTCTGTGACGCCTTTGTCTGGTCGTTGAACACAAACGAAGTACGCGAAGTTGCAGCTATGGCGAACTTTTAATCTAAACAAAACCCGCTGTCTAAACGATGCCCTAAGGGCTGTATATATGGAGGAAGAGGGGGAGAATTTCGTGGCCCTTGGTGGAGGGGCCCGAAATCAACCCTATCTCTTGTTTCCCCACACATACGTACTCTTTCGAAATTACATGGGCCTAGCCCAATAATAAGGTGACGCAGCACCTAAAATAGCCTCGGGACGAAATTTATGAAGTGGCATCTTGTATATTTCGTCCAAGGCTTCATGCACCCATTATGGTGGCTTCAAAGTCCTGAAATCATCACTTGTAACTCCGTTCTTGTTCCCCTTGCGCATGCCATCATCTCCATGCTTGTTCTTGCTCCAATGTTCATCCTTCTCCAAGCTAGGCCCTTCATTTGTAAGCAAAACAAATGTATCCAATTTAGGCAGCATCATATTCTCATGAACATTAGAATCATTACCAAGAAACGAAAGTACCTGGTAATTTAGTTGGCGTGCACGAGCTCTAGTAATTGGTCCAGTATGTATAGCAGCAGGGGTTGTGGGTGTAACAATTGTATTGATGTCCTCATCATCATGGTGCGCTTGTTGGTGCACTCATAGGACTTGTGGCCTCGGCCTCCACAAGTGAAACACTTGAAGGAACTCGTCTTGACGGTCTCATCGGTAGGGGTTGATGATGATGAAGCTCTCGTCTTGAAGTTGCTCGTATTAGGATTGCTTGTAGTTGGTGAAGCTTTCTTGGAAGTCGACTTGTCGATGTTGGAAGTAGAGGGTCTTGTAGTCGGTGATGGAGTCGTTGAAGCTTGGTTATTGGGGAAGCCGTAGGACTTGGATGAGAACTTGGCATACTTGAAATCATCTTGCACTTGGCATTCCGCTTTGGTAGCTTGGTGCACTAGCTCGATGAGATTTGAGTATGGTTGGAAGTCGGCGATCGTCTTGATAGGATGATTGAGTCCATTCAAGAAACGTGCCATTGTTTGCTCATCGTCTTCCGTCACATTAGCTCTTATCATTGCAATCTCCATCTCCTTGTGATGAGGACATCAATACAATTGTTACACCCATAGCCCCTGCTGCTATACATACTGGACCAATTACTAGAGCTCGTGCACGACAACTAAATTACCAGGTACTTTCGTTTCTTGGTAATGATTCTAATGTTCATGAGAATATGATGCTGCCTAAATTGGATACATTTGTTTTGCTTACAAATGAAGGGCCTAGCTTGGAGAAGGATGAACATTGGAGCAAGAACAAGCATGGAGATGATGGCATGCGCAAGGGGAACAAGAACGGAGTTACAAGTGATGATTTCAGGACTTTGAAGCCGCCATAATGGGTGCATGAAGCCTTGGACGAAATATACACGATGCCACTTCATAAATTTCGTCCCGAGGCTATTTTAGGTGCTGCGTCACCTTATTATTGGGCCAGGCCCATGTAATTTCGAAATACAAAAGTATAGGCTAATTTTAGAGTCCGTATGTGTGGGTAAACAAGAGATAGGGTTGATTTCGGACCCCTCCCCCAAGGGCCACGAAATTCCCCCCTCTTCCTCCATATATACAGCCCTTAGGGCATCATTTAGACTTTGGGTTTTGTTTAGATTAAAAGTTCGCCATAGCTGCAACTTCGCGTACTTCGTTTGTGTTCAACGACCAGACAAAGGCGTCACAGAACCCCACCTTGATCAATAAAGCTTTCATCTTATATTCGCAATATCCAGATTGCAATCTCAGTTTCTTGCTTGTTCTTCGTTTGCTCGCAGGAAACAGACCCTCGTGGTCAGGTTGATCGTGCTCCGGCGTGGTCAATAACCTCTCGGAGTTGGTTTAGCGATTGCTAAGGCGCGACGTCCTCGCACGTTCGTAGTCGGATCGTCAAAGTCGACTTCCACCAAAGCGATATCCATCATCTCATCGAAAGACGGGACACCTTTGCCTCTATCAAGTGGTATCAGATTTCTAGGTTGCTCGGTGAGATTTTACAGTTTTTTGTAGTTTAGATCGAGTCTGTTCTTCATACCTACAGTCCACGAAAAAGCCACACAAAAAAAATTAGGGTTAGTTCATCATATCCGAACCAATCTGAGCCTTTGCATAATCTTTTTAGGGTTTTGCTTTGTTGAATTTGCGGTTGCATCGTCGGTCTAGTTGCTGGTCTTAGCGTCTAGTCTTTTAGAGTTTCGAGTTCTGGTCATAAGTTGTCACGCCGCCGCCGCACCATCATCATCGCCCCTGCCATCTACCACCACCGCTCCAAATCCGTATCCATATACCACCACCAATCCGTGCCCATATACCACCACCGATCCATATCCATATACTACGACCGCTACCACCACCGCTGCCATATACCACCACCATATATCCACCACCAATCCGAGTTCCTTGCTTATTAGGTTTGTTTTCGGGATCCATCCAGATTCCGATTCGTGTTTCCTTGCCGGAGTAGGTTTCGGAAAAAAAAAGTCGGGTAGCCACGCTCCGTTTAGGCCCAAATTTTTTCGAAAACGCATTTTTCGAAAAAATTTCTGGCTATCCTATTTTTAGGTGTTTCTGAGTGTTTTGAGACAGGTGCCATTATAGGAAGTTTTTTTTGACCCGTTTCCAGTTTTTGGGTCCGGGCAGTCAAAAAAAAAATTGGTCGAAAAATTTCGTGCCCATCCTGTCAGTTTGAGCTAGGAAGAGTTTTGAGACACTCGCCATTATAGTGATTTTTCGCAAAAAAAAAGCAGCGCAAAAATAAAAGAGCGCAAAAAAAAAGAGCGAATTTTTTTTTCAGAGTGTGCTTTTCCCTTGTTTACGTGCCGCGCCGTGATTTTGTTGGTGTTCTAGGCTCGCGTCTCTAGCACAGTCTAGCCTAGGACCAGCACAGTACCGTCGTTGAGCGTTTATTCAACTTTGCATCTCTGAATTGATTATTGCTGACCCTTTTTGCTACCATAGTATAAGCCTTCCCAGCTCCACATACATCTACGTCGTGCGTTTGACTCTCCCTGGTAATCGCTCTATCCAAGCTTTGAGAGTTTTGACTACAACGGTTGCTGATCACCGCCTGTTGCTGGGTAAGAACTAGTAAGAATTTGAGTTTTGCTTGACGGATTTGTGACACCCACCACCACCACTTGTTCGTAGTCTGTAGGATCATATTCTTGTGTGTTTCTATTGCTGCTAACCATGCCAGGATCACAAGTCGACGAGATTGACTGGGAGAATTTATCGAACAAGGAGCTTCATGATAAGTTTCAGCAAATGATGACTGAACAGGTGCAAGATGTGCTGAACAATTTTGAAGAGGCCATGGAGAAGATCACTGGCCTTGAGAAGACGTTCGAAACAAAGCTCGATAACAGATTTAATGAATTGCTCGCGCGTCTTCCACCACCACCACCCGCTGCACCTAACGCACCTCTCCAACAACAACAACAACGACTACCTCCACGTCGTGAAATAGACCTTCGCCGAGCGAGCTGTGTTCCTCTTGCGTTTGGCCAAACTGTTGGTGCTGCTGTTGATACTTCTGTGGCTCCTGCTACTGCTGTTGCTGGTACCCAGGAGGATGATGAGTATGCGGGCGATTATGAGGATGAGGTTGATCAAAATCAGATCTACGAGCAGCCACCAGCACCACCACCAGCAGGTCGACCTCAGGTATATATTCGTAATGGTAGGCCTGCACCACCACCTCAGGTATGAGATGATGTCCATATTCCTAAACTGAAATTGAATATTCCACCATTTGAGGGTAGATATGTTCCTGATATATATCTTACTTGGGAGTTAGAAACTGAACAACGATTTACATGTTTACAATATCCTGAGGAGAGACGAGTTGCTGCTGCTGTTTGTGCTTTCACTAGTTTTGCATGTGTATGGTGGTCTGAACATTGTAGATTATATCCTATTCCAACTACTTGGGATGCTTTGAAAACTACTATGCGTACGCGTTGGGTTCCACCATATTATCAACGTGAATTGCTTCAAAAATTGCAGCGTTTAAGACAAGGAAAAAATTCTGTAGAAGAATATTATCAGGAATTACAAACTGGCATGATTAGATGTGGTATTGTTGAGGAGAATGAAGCTATGCTTGCACGTTTTCTGGGTGGATTAAATAGAGAGATTCAGACCATTCTAGACTATAAGGAGTATACTAATATCACTCGTTTATTCCATCTTGCTTGTAAAGCTGAACGTGAAGTGCAGGATCGACAAGCATTGGGGCGAACTAACTTTTCTGCAGGTCGACCTTCATCATGGACACCACGTGCATCTTCTACTTCAACTGCACCAGCACCTCCATCAGGTGCCACCTCCAGCCGTGATACAAGAAAACAGGCACAACCACCATTATCTGCCAAGAGCGCACCTGCGGGGCCTACACAGCGTTCTTCTTCTTCCATAGCATCAACAGGGCACACAAGTGATAATATTTGTCGTCGTTGTAAGGGAGGAGGTCATTATGCGAGAGAATGCAAATCTCCGCGTGTGATGATTGCTACCGCGGATGGTGGATATGAGTCCGCTAGTGACTATGATTAGGAGACTTTGGCTCTTATTACACGTGAAGAACATGGTGGAGATGATTCTGATCATGAGACGCAATACATGGCTCCTGAAGACGCTGACAGGTATGAATGTTTAGTTGCTCAACGTGTTTTGAGTGTGCAGATCACACAAGCTGAGCAAAATCAGAGGCACAATTTGTTCCATACCAAGGGAGTTGTGAAGGAACGTTCTGTGCGCGTCATCATAGACGGAGGGAGCTGCAACAACTTGGCTAGCATGGAGATGGTCGAGAAGCTTTCTCTCACCACAAGACCACATCCACATCCTTACTACATCCAATGGTTCAACAACAGCCGCAAGGTTAAGGTAACACGTACTGTTCGTGTGCATTTTAGTATATCTACATATGCTGATTATGTTGATTGTGATGTGGTACCTATGCAAGCATGTTCCTTATTACTTGGTAGACCATGGCAATTTGATAAAAATTCTGTACACCATGGTAGAAACAATCACTATACTCTTGTTCATAAGGATAAAAATATTACTTTGCTTCCTATGACTCCTGATTCCATTTTGAAAGATGATATTAATAGAGCTAATAAAGCAAAACAGGAGACGAATAAGAGTGAAAATCAGATTGTGGCAAAAGAATTTGAGCAACAAATGAAGCCTAATCATAAACCATCTAGTGTTGCTTCTGAAATTAAATTGAAAAGTGCATGTTTATTTGCCACCAAATCTGATATTGATGAGCTAGATTTCAGCAAATCTGTTTGCTATGCTTTTGTGTGCAAAGAGGCATTATTTTCATTCGAGGACGTGCCTTCCTCTTTGCCTCCTGCTGTCACTAACATTTTGCAGGAGTTCGCTGACGTCTTTCCACAAGACGTGCCACGGGGATTACCGCCTATTCGAGGGATTGAGCATCAGATTGACTTAATTCCCGGTGCTTCACTGCCAAACCGTGCACCATACCGTACCAATCCAGAGGAGACGAAGGAGATTATTTGTCAAGTACAAGAGCTTCTCGACAAAGGTTATATACGCGAATCCCTTAGTCCTTGTGATGTTCCTATTATTCTAGTGCCGAAAAAGGATGGTACATCACGTATGTGTGTTGATTGTAGAGGCATTAATAATATTACTATTCGTTATCGTCATCATATTCCTAGGCTATATGCTTGATGAATTGAGTGGCTCTACAATATTCTCCAAAGTTGATTTACGTAGTGGATACCATCAAATTCGTATGAAATTGGGAGATGAATGGAAAACAGCATTCAAAACTAAGTTTGGATTATATGAGTGGTTAGTCATGCCTTTTGGGTTAACTAATGCACCTAGTACTTTCATGAGATTAATGAACGAAGTTTTACGTGCTTTCATTGGACGATTTGTGGTAGTTTACTTTGATGACATATTGATTTATAGCAGATCTTTGGAAGAACATTTGGAACATTTACGTGCTGTTTTTATTGCTCTACGTGATGCACGTTTGTTTGGTAACCTTGGGAAGTGCACCTTTTGCACCGACCGAGTATCTTTTCTTGGCTATGTTGTTACTCCACAGGGAATTGAAGTTGATAAAGCCAAGATTGAAGCTATTGAGAGTTGGCCACAACCCAAAACGGTCACACAAGTGAGGAGTTTTCTTGGCCTCGCTGGATTCTATAGGCGTTTTGTGAGAGATTTCAGCACCATTGCTGCACCTCTCAATGAGCTTACAAAGAAAGATGTGCCTTTTCTTTGGGGTACCGCACAAGAAGAAGCCTTCACGGTATTGAAAGATAAGTTGACACATGCTCCTTTACTCCAACTTCCTGATTTTAATAAGACTTTTGAGCTTGAATGTGATGCTAGTGGAATTGGATTAGGAGGTGTGTTATTACAAGATAGCAAACCTGTTGCATACTTTTCTGAAAAATTGAGTGGGCCTAGTCTGAATTATTCTACTTATGATAAAGAATTATATGCTCTTGTTCGGACTTTAGAAACATGGCAACATTATTTATGGCCCAAAGAATTTGTTATACATTCTGATCATGAATCTTTGAAACATATTAAAAGTCAAGCTAAACTGAATCGTAGACATGCTAAATGGGTTGAATTCATTGAGACTTTCCCTTATGTCATTAAACACAAGAAGGGAAAAGAAAATGTTATTGCTGATGCATTGTCTCGTCGCTATACTATGCTTTCACAACTTGACTTCAAAATATTTGGTTTGGAGACCATCAAAGATCAATATGTGCATGATGCAGATTTTAAAGATGTAATGCAGAATTGTAAAGAAGGAAGAATGTGGAACAAGTTTGTTGTTAACGATGGATTTGTGTTTCGTGCTAACAAGCTATGCATTCCAGCTAGCTCCGTTCGTCTTTTGTTGTTGCAGGAGGCGCATGGAGGAGGATTAATGGGACACTTTGGCGTGAAGAAGACGGAGGACGTACTTGCTACACATTTCTTTTGGCCAAAGATGAGACGGGATGTTGAGCGTTTTATTGCTCGCTGCACTACATGTCAAAAAGCTAAGTCACGACTCAATCCTCATGGTTTATATATGCCTTTGCCTGTACCTACTGTTCCTTGGGAGGATATATCTATGGACTTTGTTTTAGGTTTACCTCGAACAAAGAAGGGGAGGGATAGCATATTTGTTGTCGTGGATAGATTCTCGAAAATGGCACACTTTATACCATGTCATAAAAGTGATGATGCTGTTAATGTTGTTGATTTGTTCTTTCGTGAAATTATTCGCTTGCATGGTGTGCCAAATACTATTGTTTCAGATCGTGATACTAAATTTCTTAGCCACTTTTGGAGATGTTTATGGGCTAAGTTGGGGACTAAACTGCTTTTTAGTACTACTTGTCACCCCCAAACTGATGGACAAACTGAAGTAGTCAATAGAACGTTGTCTACTATGCTTAGGGCTGTTTTGAAGAATAATAAGAAAATGTGGGAGGAATGCTTGCCTCATATTGAATTTGCTTATAATCGTTCATTGCATTCTACTACTAAGATGTGCCCTTTTGAAGTTGTGTATGGTTTCCTACCTCGTGCACCTATTGATTTGTTGCCTCTTCCATCTTCGGAGAAGGTTAATTTTGATGCTAAACAATGTGCTGAATTGCTTTTAAAAATGCATGAGTTAACTAAGGAAAACATTGAGCGCATGAATGCTAAATATAAACTTGCTGGAGATAAGGGTAGAAAACATGTTGTGTTTGCACCTGGAGATCTTGTTTGGTTACATTTGCGTAAGGATAGATTTCCTGATTTGCGCAAATCAAAGTTAATGCCACGTGCTGATGGTCCCTTTAAGGTGTTAGAGAAAATAAATGATAATGCATATAAACTTGAGCTGCCTGCAGATTTTGGGGTTAGTCCCACTTTTAACATTGCAGATTTGAAGCCTTATTTGGGTGAGGAAGATGAACTTCCGTCGAGGACGACTTCATTTCAAGAAGGGGAGGATGATGAGGACATCAATACAATTGTTACACCCACAGCCCCTGCTGCTATACATACTGGACCAATTACTAGAGCTCGTGCACGACAACTAAATTACCAGGTACTTTCGTTTCTTGGTAATGATTCTAATGTTCATGAGAATATGATGCTGCCTAAATTGGATACATTTGTTTTGCTTACAAATGAAGGGCCTAGCTTGGAGAAGGATGAACATTGGAGCAAGAACAAGCATGGAGATGATGGCATGCGCAAGGGGAACAAGAACGGAGTTACAAGTGATGATTTCAGGACTTTGAAGCCACCATAATGGGTGCATGAATCCTTGGACGAAATATACACGATGCCACTTCATAAATTTCGTCCCGAGGCTATTTTAGGTGCTGCGTCACCTTATTATTGGGCCAGGCCCATGTAATTTCGAAATACATAAGTATAGGCTATTTTTAGAGTCCGTATGTGTGGGGAAACAAGAGATATGGTTGATTTCGGACCCCTCCCCCAAGGGCCACGAAATTCCCCCCTCTTCCTCCATATATACAGCCCTTAGGGCATCGTTTAGACTTTGGGTTTTGTTTAGATTAAAAGTTCGCCATAGCTGCAACTTCGCGTACTTCGTTTGTGTTCAACGACCAGACAAAGGCGTCACAGAACCCCACCTTGATCAATAAAGCTTTCATCTTATATTCGCAATATCCAGATTGCAATCTCAGTTTCTTGCTTGTTCTTCGTTTGCTCGCAGGAAACAGACCCTCGTGGTCAGGTTGATCGTGCTCCGGCGTGGTCAATAACCTCTCGGAGTTGGTTTAGCGATTGCTAAGGCGCGACGTCCTCGCACGTTCGTAGTCGGATCGTCAAAGTCGACTTCCACCAAAGCGATATCCATCATCTCATCGAAAGACGGGACACCTTTGCCTCTATCACCTTGTAGTATTCTTCAACGCTGTTGGTTCCTTGCTTGAGTTGTTGGAGTTTCTTGAAGAGGTCGCGGTTCTAGTAGGTAGGCACGAAGCGTGCTCTCATGACATCCTTCATTAGTGCCCAAGTAGTGATGGGTGTTTCACCTCTTGCCTCGCGGCGCTCTATGATTTGTTCCCACCAAATGAGGACATAGTCTTCGAACTCAAGGGATGCCATCGCGATCTTCTTCTCTTCTTCATAATTGTGCAAACGGAAGATCTTGTCAACTTTCAATGCCCATGAAAGGTATTCTTCGGGATCGTTGCTTCCGTTGAACTTGGGCATGGTGAACTTGAGCTTGCCGTAGCGTTGCTCTTCATTGTGTTGGGGTCGGGGATGATGACGCCCATGTTGTAGATGATTGTTCAACTCGTGGTGTTCTTGACGCGGAGGGTTGTCAACCTCGTGTTGCTCTTGTCGCGGAGGATTCCCATTGTCGTCATGCTCTTGATGCACTTGATGGTCTTGGCGAGCTTGTGGAGGAGCGCGTCGAGCTCGAGGAGGAACTGGACGATGCATGCAAGCTTGAAATCGTCGTTCTTGAATTTCTTCATGAAGTGCTTCCTCTTGTTCACGGGCTTGTCGGCCTCGGTCGGCAATGGCTCGACTCGAATCGCGTAGAGCTTGTTGCGCCTCAAGTGCTTGAGCGTCACGGAGTTGTTGTTCTTGACGTTGTGTCTCGGCATCTTGTGCAAGTTGGTGGAGACACCCATGTTCTTCCTCTTCATGTTGGCGTTGTTGTTGCCATTCTCATGCTAGCGCAAAGGCTTCTTCGGTTTGACGTCGTCGATGTTCTTGCGAGTCGGTGTCTCAAAGTGGATTGAGGTTTGCTTGACGGTCGGTGCGCGTGGATCAACGAAGAGTGTTCGATGTCGGTGTACTTGAGCCGGAGAGGGTGAAGTCGGAGTGTTGACTTGAACGGCTCCTTCTTGAAGTGGAAGAAGAGCGGTTGAGCAACAAAGCGCGAATCTTGTCCATCCTTGCGTCATTCTCTTGCTTGTGATCGTCGAGCTTGTGGTCGAAGTAGTCCCTTGTATGTTGCTTGGAAAGTCGCAAGTCGGCGGCAAGGTTGTCGATGCGTTCACTCATAGCTTGTTGCTCTTGATGCAAAGCACATTGTGCACCAAAGAGGTGACTCTCGGTGACGAAGGAGTTCATGTCGTCGTCTTGCTCCATGAAGAGTGGGTTGGTAGAAGTACTTGGCCTATCCATCATTCCAAGACAAATGTGAGTGGTAGAAAGAGAAGAACAAATACCAAATGTACCTTGACCGAAGTTGAAAGTGAATCGATGATCACTCCAATGTAGGACAAGGAAATAGCCCAATTGATATGAATTCCCATCGGTTTCTCACACCTACATAAGTAAAAGCTTATGGTGGAGCTTGGTTAGGGTGGTGGCACAATTTTTAATGTGAATGTAAGCAAGATTCAATAATGTTGGAGAAGATTCGCAAGATGCAAGGTAACAAGTAGACCAAGCATATAAGGTACACGGAAATACACGCGCAAAAGATAAGTGGGGTTGTGCAACCAAGGGTGAGCCAAAATGTGGATTCACAAAAATGCTCTTGTTGCACAACACTATAGAGATGCTAGCATGATTGCACGATAGGCGGATACAAGAACTTGTGCACAACCTACTTAGCAAAAATGCAACGACTTCTATCCCAAATATGTTTTATGCAAGGTGTTGCTATGATATGATCCAAGATGATCGAGTATGACAATCTTAATGTTGTATGATGCTATGGTTCTTGCTTAAAAGCTCTTTGCTTAAAAGCTTGGTTGGCTCTTTGATGTTTGAGCTCTTTTCTCATGCAATGCTTGACGAACCAAGATAGTAAGTGAGTATGCGATGACAACTTTCTGACACAAGAGATGATACCAATATAGGCAACAATGATGTATGTATGCTACGGGAAGTATGATCACTAATGTGCACAAGTCTCGTTGCCGGCAATACTCAATGGCTAGTCTCGATGGGTGATGAGGACATCAATACCATTGTTACACCCACAGTCCCTGCTGCTATACATACTGGACCAATTACTAGAGCTCGCGCACGCCAACTAAATTACCAGGTACTTTCGTTTCTTGGTAATGATTCTAATGTTCATGAGAATATGATGCTGCCTAAATTGGATACATTTGTTTTGCTTACAAATGAAGGTCCTAGCTTAGAGAAGGATGAACATTGGAGCAAGAACAAGCATGGAGATGATGGCATGCGCAAGGGGAACAAGAACAGAGTTACAAGTTGATGAGGACATCAATACAATTGTTACACCCACAGCCCCTGCTGCTATACATACTGGACCAATTACTAGAGCTCGTGCACGCCAACTAAATTACCAGGTACTTTCGTTTCTTGGTAATGATTCTAATGTTCATGAGAATATGATGCTGCCTAAATTGGATACATTTGTTTTGCTTACAAATGAAGGGCCTAGCTTGGAGAAGGATGAACATTAGAGCAAGAACAAGCATGGAGATGATGGCATGCGCAAGGGGAACAAGAACAGAGTTACAAGTGATGATTTCAGGACTTTGAAGCCACCATAATGGGTGCATGAAGCCTTGGACGAAATATACAAGATGCCACTTCATAAATTTCGTCCCGAGGCTATTTTAGGTGCTGCGTCACCTTATTATTGGGCCAGGCCCATGCTGTCAAGAGCTACTTAGTATCCTTCATTGATGCTAGTTGTGCTACGCCGTGACCTTATTAGTGTTCTAGGCTCGCGTCTCTAGTCCGGTCTAGCCTAGGACCAGCACAGTACCGTCGTTGAGCGTTTATTCAACATTGCATCTTTGAATTGATTATTGCTAATCTTTTGCTACCATATATAGCCAACCCAGCTCCACATATTTCTACACCGTGTATACGTACGCTCCCCTGGCAATCGCTTTACTCAATATTCGGAGTTACTTGACACCGCTGGTTGCCGATCACCGCCTGCTGCATGGTAAGAACTTGTAAGACATTGATATTTGCTTTACTGTGAGCGTTTTACCACCACATCCTAGTAGTTATAGGAACATTATTTGTGGGTTTTGTTTCTTGTTCTACTAATCATGACAGGATCCAGAGTCAATTCATGGGCTTTGTCGATCGCGGGAGACGTGCCACCACCTTTGCAAATACCACAACCGTCACGAGAGGTGCACAAACATCCAAATGCACATGATCAGGTTAATGTATCTATACCACCATTTAATGGCCGTTTTAAACCTGCTTTATATATTGAATGGGAGTTCGACATAAAAAATATATTTGCTTCCCATAATTTCGATGAACATAAAAAGGTTAAGGTTGCAGTTGGTTCTTTCACTGGTTATGCTTTGGTTTGGTGGAGTGAATATTGTCGGTTACACCCTGATTATATACCTACTACTTGGGAAGATTTGAAACTTGCCATGCGACATACTTTCGTCCCTGCTTATTATACTCGTGACATGATTAAGAAGTTGCAACACTTAAAACAAGGTAGTGAAACTGTAACAAAATATTATGATGATTTACAAACTACCTTGTTGCATTCCTCTTTAGAAGAAAGTGAAGATGATTTTATGGATAGATTTTGGGGAGGATTAAACCGTGATATTCAAGAGATACTAATTCATGAAGAGTGTTATCCTATGGACCATTTGTTTCATCTTGCTTGCAAAGCTGAACAGGAAATAAAACGACGTGTTGGCCACGAGGAGAACAAGCGCACGGTGCACATTCCAAGAGTTGATATGATTGTTCCTTCAACTACTAGGCATACTATGACAACCACATCCGTTGTTGTCAGGACTACATCACCTCCACCATGTGACACATCGCCCCCGAGAGTAGCTACATCATCTGAGTTGATCATAAGAGGTAATGACAAAGGTACTGATCTTCCATCTCTACATGAGAATGGTGAATGCCTTGTCAATTTGAATGCACCATCTGATGAGCTACCCACTACTTTGATCACACCACCTATTTTAGAGGACTACGTTGATAATTTGACTTTGCCATGTGCTCAAACAACTGAAATACCAACAATTTTGAGTGCACCCATTGAATTAACTATTGATGCAAAAGAACCAATGTTTAATCATTTTGATATGACCTCTAATCTTGGTGATGATTCTGTGTTGAATGACTTATTGCATGTTTGCTTATTTAAGCATGTTGTAGCATGTAAATTTGATGCAAGTAAGGTTTATTCACCAATGTTGGGATGGTTTAATGATGAACATTGTCAATCTTTTGAAATGAATAAGAGATTCACTTATATGTGCAAACTGAGTTGCAATATTTTCATGCCTTCTACTTCTTGTGCTAATTTTTTGGCTTTAGATTTTATGAACTATGCAAGTTACTCATCTATTCATGTGTCATATATGCAAAAATCAAGGGAAGTAAAAATGGATGACATATACATATATAACATGTACACCTTGTCTCTTTTGTTAGCCACATTTCAGATTAAGCAACGCCGAGGACGGCTTTATTTTCAAGAAGGGGAGGATGATGAGGACATGACTACCTTGGATATGACCAAAAATATTGCATATATGCATATTTGTCAGGTGATTTCTAGTGCAAACTATTCAATAATCTATTTATGTTATCCAGAACAAAAATACTTCACACACTTTTGTGTTTTGTCTAATTGCAGGTGTATGGGATTTGTTTAGTTAAAAGTTAGCCATTGCAACTTCGTGTACTTCGTTTGTGTCCAACGACCAGACCAAGACCGCTTATGGATCCCCACCTTTATCAATACTTCATATATACTCGCAATATTCAGATTGCTTTTATCATATTCTTGCTAGTTCTTCGATTGCTTGCAGGAATAGACCTTCGTGGTCAGGTTGATTGTGCTCCGGCGTGGTCAATAACCTCTCGGAGTTGGTTTAGCGATTGCTAAGGCGCAACGTCGTGCACGTTTGTAGTCGGATCGTCAAAGTCGTCTCCACCAAATCGATAGTTATCATCTCATCGAAAGATCGGGACACCCCGCCTCTATCACATAAGTATATGCTATTTTTAGAGTCCGTATGTGTGGGGAAACAAGAGATAGGGTTGATTTCGGACCCCTCCACCAAGGGCCACGAAATTCCCCCCCCCCCTCTTCCTCCATATATACAGCCCTTAGGGCATCGTTTAGACTTTGGGTTTTGTTTAGATTAAAAGTTCGCCATAGCTGCAACTTCGCGTACTTCATTTGTGTTCAACGACCAGACAAAGGCGTCACAGAACCCCACCTTGATCAATAAAGCTTTCATCTTATATTCGCAATATCCAGACTGCAATCTCAGTTTCTTGCTTGTTCTTCATTTGCTTGCAGGAAACAGACCCTCGTGGTCAGGTTGATCGTGCTCCGGCGTGGTCAATAACCTCTCGGAGTTGGTTTAGCGATTGCTAAGGCGCGACGTCCTCGCACGTTCGTAGTCGGATCGTCAAAGTCGACTGCCACCAAAGCGATATCCATCATCTCATCGAAAGATGGGACACCTTTGCCTCTATCAAGTGGTATCAGATTTCCAGGTTGCTCGGTGAGATTTTACAGTTTTTCGTAGTTTAGATCGAGTCTGTTCTTCATACCTACAGTCCACGAAAAAGCCAAAAAAAATTAGGGTTAGTTCATCATATCCGAACCAATCTGAGCCTTTGCATAATCTTTTTAGGGTTTTGCTTTGTTGAATTTGCGGTTGCATCGTCGTGTCTAGTTGCTGGTCTTAGAGTCTAGTCTTTTAGAGTTTCGAGTTCTGGTCATAAGTTGTCACGCCGCCGCCGCACCATCATCATCGCCCCTGTCACCTACCACCACCGCTCCGAATCCGTGTCCATATACCACCACCAATCCGTATCCATATACCACCACCGATCCATATCCATATATTACCACCGCTGCCATATACCACCACCGCTGCCATATACCACCATCATATATCCACCACCAATCCGAGTTCCTTGCATATTAGGTGTGTTTTCGAGATCCATCTAGTTTCCGATTCGTGTTTCCTTGCCGGAGTAGGTTTCGAAAAAAAAAGAGTCTGGAAACCACCCTCCGTTTAGGCCCAAAAATTTTCGAAAATGCATTTTTCGAAAAAAATTCTGGCTATCCTATTTTTAGGTGTTTCTGAGTGTTTTGAGACAGGTGCCATTATAGGAAGTTTTTTTTTGACCCATTTCCAGTTTTTGGGTCCGGGCAGTCGAAAAAACGAAAAAAAAAATTGGTCGAAAAAATTTCGTGCCCATCCTTTCAGTTTGACCTAGGAAGAGTTTTGAGACACTCGACATTATAGTGATTTTTCGCAACAAAAAAAGCAGCGCAAAAAAAAGAGCGCAAAAAAAAGAGCGAAAAAAAAATTCCAGAGTGTGCTTTTCGCTTGTTTACGTGCAGCGGCGTGATTTTGTTAGTATTCTAGGCTCGCGTCTCTAGCACGGTCTAGCCTAGGACCAGCTGGTACCGTCGTTGAGCGTTTATTCAACTTTGCATCTCTGAATTGATTTTTGCTGACCCCTTTTGCTACCATATTATAAGCCTTCCCAGTTCCACATACATCTACGTCGTGCGTTTGACTCTCCCTGGTAATCGCTCTATCCAAGCTTTGAGAGTTTTGACTACAACGGTTGCCGATCACCACCTGCTGCTGGGTAAGAACTGGTAAGAATTTGAGATTTGCTTGACGGGTTTGTGATACACCACCACCACTTCTTAGTAGTCTGTAGGATCATATTCTTGTGTGTTTCTATTTGCTGCTAACCATGGTAGGATCACAAGCCGATGAGACTGATTGGGAGAACCTGACGAACAAACAGCTACATGATAAATTCCAGCAAATGATGAGTGGACAGGTGCAAGATGTGCTAAACAGATTTGACGAGGCCATGGAGAAGATAGATGGCATGGAGAAGACGTTCAAAACAAAGTTTGATAGCAAGTTTAATGAATTGCTCGCGCGTTTACCACCACCACCGCCGGCTGCACCTATCGCACCTCTGCAACACCAACAACAACGCATCCTTCCGAATCAGTATGGACGAGCGAAGCGTGTTCCTATTGAGGATGGCCAAACTTCTGGTGCTGCTGTTCCTGTTATTGATGCTTCTTTGGCTCCTGCTACTGCTGCTGCTGGTACCCAGGAGGATGATGAGTATGCGGGCGATAATGAGGATGAGGTTGATCAAAATCAGAACTACGTGCACCCACCAGCACCACCACCAGCAGGTCGACCTCAGGTATATATTCGTAATGGTAGGCCCGCACCAGCACCTCAGGTACGAGATGATGTCCATATTCCTAAACTGAAATTGAATATTCCACCATTTGAGGGTAGATATGTTCCTGATATATATCTTACTTGGGAGTTAGAAACTGAACAACGTTTTACATGTTTACAATATCCCGAGGAGAGACGGGTTGCTGCTGCTGTTTGTGCTTTCACTAGTTTTGCATGTGTATGGTGGTCTGAACATTGTAGATTATATCCTATTCCAACTACTTGGGCTTCTTTGAAAACTGCTATGCGTACGCGTTGGGTTCCACCATATTATCAACGTGAATTGCTTCAAAAATTGCAGCGTTTAAGACAAGGCAAAAATTCTGTAGAAGAATATTATCAGGAATTACAAACTGGCATGATTAGATGTGGTATTGTTGAGGAGAATGAAGCTATGCTTGCACGTTTTCTGGGTGGATTAAATAGAGAGATTCAGACCATTCTAGACTATAAGGAGTATACTAATATCATTCGTTTATTCCATCTTGCTTGTAAAGCTGAACGTGAAGTGCAGGATCGACAAGCATTGGCGCGATCTAACTTTTCTGCAGGCCGACCTTCATCATGGACACCGCGTGCATCTTCTACTTCAACTGCACCAGCACCTCAATCAGGTGCCTCCTCCAGTCGTGATACAAGAAAACAGGTACAACCACTATTATCTGCCAAGAGCGCACCTGCTGGGCCTGCACAGAGTTCTTCTTCTTCCATGGCATCAACAGGGCACACAAGTGATATTATTTGTCGTCGTTGTAAGGGAGGAGGTCATTATGCGAGAGAATGCAAATCTCCGCGTGTGATGATTGCTACCGCAGATGGTGGATATGAGTCCGCTAGTGACTATGATGAGGAGACTTTGGCTCTTATTACACGTGAAGAACATGGTGGAGATGATTCTGGAGACGCTGAAGACGCTGACAGGTATGAATGTTTAGTTGCTCAACGTGTTTTGAGTGTGCAGGTCACACAAGCTCAGCAAAATCAGAGGCACAATTTGTTCCATACCAAGGGAGTTGTGAAGGAACGTTCTGTGCGCGTCATAATAGACGGAGGGAGCTGCAACAACTTGGCTAGCATGGAGATGGTGGAGAAGCTTTCTCTCACCACAAGACCACATCCACATCCTTACTACATCCAATGGTTCAACAATAGCGGCAAGGTTAAGGTAACACGTACTGTTCATGTGCATTTTAGTATCTCTACATATGCTGATTTTGTTGATTGTGATGTGGTACCTATGCAAGCATGTTCCTTATTACTTGGTAGACCATGGCAATTTGATAAAAACTCTGTACACCATGGTAGAAACAATCACTATACTCTTGTTCATAAGGATAAAAATATTACTTTGCTTCCTATGACTCCTGATTCCATTTTGAAAGATGATATTAATAGAGCTAATAAAGCAAAACAGGAGAAGAATAAGAGTGAAAATCAGATTGTGGCAAAAGAATTTGAGCAACAAATGAAGCCTAATAATAAACCATCTAGTGTTGCTTCTGAAATTAAATTGAAAAGTGCATGTTTATTTGCCACCAAATCTGATATTGATGAGCTAGATTTCAGCAAATCTGTTTGCTATGCTTTTGTGTGCAAAGAGGCATTATTTTCATTCGAGGACGTGCCTTCCTCTTTGCCTCCTGCTGTCACTAACATTTTGCAGGAGTTCGCTGACGTCTTTCCACAAGACGTGCCACCGGGATTACCGCCTATTCGAGGGTTTGAGCATCAGATTGACTTAATTCCCGGTGCTTCACTGCCAAACCGTGCACCATACCGTACCAATCCAGATGAGACGAAGGAGATTATGCGTCAAGTACAAGAGCTTCTCGACAAAGGTTATATACGCGAATCCCTTAGTCCTTGTGCTGTTCCTATTATTCTAGTGCCGAAAAAGGATGGTACATCACGTATGTGTGTTGATTGTAGAGGCATTAATAATATTAGTATTCGTTATCGTCATCCTATTCCTAGGCTCGATGATATGCTTGATGAATTGAGTGGCTCTATGATGAGGACATCAATACCATTGTTACACCCACATCCCCTACTGTTACATATACGGGACCAATTACTAGAGCTCGCGCACGCCAATTATATTATCAGGTACTTTCGTTTCTTGGTAATGATTCTAATGTTCATGAGAATATGATGCTGCCTAAATTGGATACATTTGTTTTGCTTACAAATGAAGGGCCTAGCTTGTAGAAGGATGAACATTGGAGCAAGAACAAGCATGGAGATGATTCCATGCGCAAGGGGAACAAGAACGGAGTTACAAGTGATGATTTCAGGACTTTGAAGCCACCATAATGGGTGCATGAAGCCTTGGACGAAATATACAAGATGCCACTTCATAAATTTCGTCCCGAGGCTATTATAGGTGCTGCGTCACCTTTTTATTGGGCCAGGCCTATGTAATTTCGAAATACATAGGTATAGGCTATTTTTAGAGTCCGTATGTGTGGGGAAACAAGAGATAGGGTTGATTTCGGACCCCTCCACCAAGGGCCACGAAATTCCCCCTCTCTTCCTCCATATATACAGCCCTTTGGGCACCGTTTAGACTTTGGGTTTTCTTTAGATTAAAAGTTCGCCATAGCTGCAACTTCGCGTACTTCGTTTGTGTTCAACGACCAGACAAAGGCGTCACAGAACCCCACCTTGATCAATAAAGCTTTCATCTTATATTCGCAATATCCAGATCGCAATCTTAGTTTCTTGCTTGTTCTTCGTTTGCTCGCAGGAAACAGACCCTCGTGGTCAGGTTGATCGTGCTCCGGCGTGGTCAATAACCTCTCGGAGTTGGTTTAGCGATTGCTAAGGCGTGACGTCCTCGCACGTTCGTAGTCAGATAGTCAAAGTCGACTTCCACCAAAGCGATATCCATCATCTCATCGAAAGACGGGACACCTTTGCCTCTATCAAGTGGTATCAGATTTCCAGGTTGCTCGGTGAGATTTTACAGTTTTTCGTAGTTTAGATCGAGTCTGTTCTTCATACCTATAGTCCACGAAAAAGCCAAAAAAAATTAGGTTTAGTTCATCCCATCCGAACCAATCTGAGACTTGCATAATCTTTTCTGTATTTGCTTTGTTGAATTTGCGGTTGCATCGTCGTGTCCAGTTGCTGGTCTTAGCGTCTAGTCTTTTAGAGTTTCGAGTTCTGTTCATAGGTTGTCACGTCGCTGCTGCCATATATCACCACCGCATCATCATCGTCGCTGTTGCCATATACCACCACCACATATTCACCGTCAATCCGAATCCATATACGCCACCACATATCCGCCGCCATCACGCCAATCCGAGTTCACCTGCAACATATATCCACCACCTGTCCGTGTTCCACCAGATTCATCTTCGCCACCAGTCCGAGTTCCACCAGATTCATCTCCGCCACCAGTCCTAGTCCGAGTCCAGTAATTGTTGCATTGTCCTCGATTTCCAGATCACGCGATACTCCGAGTCGTGACAGAGAAGGACTCCCCAACTTCTGAGCCATCCGCAGAAGAAAAATAGTTCCAATTTCAAAAAAAAAACTAAGTCTGGAAAATTCTGGCTAGGCAGTTTTTAGACCATTTGTAGACTTTTTCAAAAAAAAAAATTTGTTGCGGAGCAAAAAAAAAAGAGGAAAAAAAGTGCAAAAAAAGAGAAAAAAATTCAGAGTGTGCTCCTCCCTTGTTTACGTGCCGCGCCGTGATTTTGTTGGTGTTCTAGGCTCGCGTCTCTAGCACAGTCTAGCCTAGGACCAGCACAGTACCGTCGTTGAGCGTTTATTCAACTTTGCATCTCTGAATTGATTATTGCTGACCCTTTTAGCTACCATATTATAAGCCTTCCCAGCTCCACATACATCTACGTCGTGTGTTTGACTCTCCCTGGTAATCGCTCTATCCAAGCTTTGAGAGTTTTGACTACAACGGTTGCCGATCACCGCCTGCTGCTGGGTAAGAACTGGTAAGAATTTGAGTTTTGCTTGACAGGTTTGTGACACCCACCACCACCACTTGTTCGTAGTCTGTAGGATCATATTCTTGTGTGTTTCTATTGCTGCTAACCATGCCAGGATCACAAGCCGACGAGATTGACTGGGAGAATTTATCGAACAAGGAGCTTCATGATAAGTTTCAGCAAATGATGACTGAACAGGTGCAAGATGTGGTGAACAATTTTGAAGAGGCCATGGAGAAGATCACTGCCTTGAGAAGACGTTCGAAACAAAGCTCGATAACAAGTTTAATGAATTGCTCGCGTGTCTTCCACCACCACCACCCGCTGCACCTAACGCACCTCTCCAACAACAACAACGACTACCTCCACGTCGCGAAACAGACCTCCGCCGAGCAAGCCGTGTTCCTCTTGCGTTTGGCCAAACTGTTGGTGCTGCTGTTGATACTTCTGTGGCTCCTGCTGCTGATGCGGAGGAGGATGATTATGTGGGAGATTATGAGGATGAGGTTGATCAAAATCAGCACTACGTGCAGCCACCTGTACCACCACCAGCAGGTCGACCTCAGGTATATATTCGTAATGGTAGGCCTGCACCACCACCTCAGGTACGAGATGATGTCCATATTCCTAAACTGAAATTGAATATTCCACCATTTGAGGGTAGATATGTTCCTGATATATATCTTACTTGGGAGTTAGAAACTGAACAACGATTTACATGTTTACAATATGATGAGGACATGACTACCTTGGATATGACCAAAAATATTGCATATATGCATATTTGTCAGGTCATTTCTAGTGCAAACTATTCAATAATCTATTTATGTTATCCAGAACAAAAATACTTCACACACTTTTGTGTTTTGTCTAACTGCAGGTGTATGGGACATTTGTACAATCCACATATGAAGATAAGGAAGAAGGAGATGTTTATTTGCTGTTCAAAAAGTTCTCTCACGTCACTTTTGGCCCAAGAGAAGATAGAGTCCAAGTCTCTCACGTTCTGGATTCAGATTCGGACTGCACAGACATACCTGACTCAAAACGCACACAAGTTTTTCATACGGACTCCGAATTGGGTGATTCTTTTTTTGTTGGAAACTAGATTTCGTGCACTTTCCAACTCAATTGGAATCACCTTCAAATTCGTCCGGAGCGTTGAGTTGTGGACGAAACAATCTGTTGCTGCAGCAGAATCCGAGTCAAACTACAAGTCCAAAGGTGTTACATCACCTCCACTTAGGCCCATTGGCCTTGTACGACCTAGATTTAGTTTTAGGCTGCCTTGGGACGTCCTCCCACCTCCTTGGCCGCCACCCCTTGCTCCTATATAAGTAGATCCATCTAGTAGCTTTTTCCTTGGGATTTGTTTAGTTAAAAGTTAGCCATTGCAACTTCGTGTACTTCGTTTGTGTCCAACGACCAGACCAAGACCGCTTATGGATCCCCACCATTATCAATACCTCATATATATTTGCAATATTCAGATTGCTTTATCATATTCTTGCTCGTTCTTCGATTGCTTGCAGGAATAGACCTTCGTGGTCAGGCTGGCCGTGCTTCCGGCATCGTCAGTAACCTCAGGAGATTGGTTTAGCGATTGCTAAGGCGCAACGTCGTGCACGTTTGTAGTCGGATCGTCAAAGTCGTCTCCACCAAATCGATAGTTATCATCTCATCGAAAGATCGGGACACCCTCGCCTCTATCAAGTGGTATCAGTTTTCAGGTTGCTCGGTGAGATTTTACAGTTTTTTCATAGTTTAGATCGCATCTGTCATTCATACCTACAGTCCATGAAAAAGCCACAAAAAAAGTTAGATCTGTTCATCCTTTATCCAAGCCAGTCTGAGCCTTTGCAATTTTCTATTCATTGCTTGCATAGTTGAATTATCGGTTGCATCGTCGTGTCGAGTTGCTGGTCTTAGTGTCTAGTTCGTTTAGAGTTTCGAGTTCTGAGCACATTAGTCACGCCACCGCTGCATCATTATCTCTTCCGCTGTCCACCACCCATCCATCAATTTCCACCACGTGCTACCCACCATTCATTGTCATAATAATAGTTGAGATTGTTCACATCTTCACTTGATCGAATCTGCATCTTATCTAGTTTATCTTGGAAAGAGGGAGAAAAAGAAGATAAAGAAAAAAAAAGAGAGAAAAAAGGAAAGAAAAAAAAAAGAAAAAGAGGGAAGAGAAAAAGAAAAAAAAGGCGTGAGAAAAAAAAGAGAGAAGAAAAAAAATTGGCTCTATCTAGAATCAATCTCGTACCTGAATTCGGATTGGAATCTGTTTTGCGCACTGTTCAATAAAACAGGTGTATCTTCCTCATACGAAATCAGTTTTGGCTCCGTGAGTACTCAAATTGAAGATAGCGATGAGCCGCATCTAAATAGTTGCAGAAGCTAGTTCAATATTTGACACCTCAAAATCGGCTTCTAAATAGGTCTTTTTGCCCTCCTAAGTTCGTGAACACAACTTGTTCCAATTTTTCAGACCAGTTTTAGAATTCTTTGACTCCTCATATCAACTCGGAATTGAGTGATTCTTTTTGCATTGGAAAGCTTGAGTTAGTAGCATTCTTTGAAAGAATTTATCAGAAAATTGTCTCAAACTTTTCAAGAGGAAAGTTGGAGAGAGAGTTGTTGTATATCCTGCTTGGCAGTTGTTTTTCATCATTATCTTCACTGCCGTTGTGATCTTCACTTATATCTTGCTGTCAAGAGCTACTTAGTATCCTTCATTGATGCTAGTTGTGCTACGCCATGACCTCATTAGTGTTCTAGGCTCGCGTCTCTAGTCCGGTCTAGCCTAGGACCAGCATAGTACCGTCGTTGAGCGTTTATTCAACATTGCATCTTTGAATTGATTATTGCTAATCTTTTGCTACCATATATAGCCAACCCAGCTCCACATATTTCTACACCGTGTATACGTACGCTCCCCTGGCAATCGCTTTACTCAATATTCGGAGTTACTTGACACCGCTGGTTGCCGATCACCTCCTGCTGCATGGTAAGAACTTGTAAGACATTGATATTTGCTTTACTGTGAGCGTTTTACCACCACATCCTAGTAGTTATAGGAACATTATTTTTGGGTTTTGTTTCTTGTTCTACTAATCATGACAGGATCCAGAGTCAATTCATGGGCTTTGTCGATCGCGGGAGACGTGCCACCACCTTTGCAAATACCACAACCGTCACGAGAGGTGCACAAACATCCAAATGCACATGATCAGGTTAATGTATCTATACCACCATTTAATGGCCGTTTTAAACCTGCTTTATATATTGAATGGGAGTTCGACATAAAAAGTATATTTGCTTCCCATAATTTCAATGAACATAAAAAGGTTAAGGTTGCGGTTGGTTCTTTCACTGGTTATGCTTTGGTTTGGTGGAGTGAATATTGTCGGTTACACCCTGATTATATACCTACTACTTGGGATGATTTGAAACTTGCGATGCGATATACTTTCGTCCCTGCTTATTATACTCGTGACATGATTAAGAAGTTGCAACACTTAAAACAAGGTAGTGAAACTGTAACAAAATATTATGATGATTTACAAACTACCTTGTTGCATTCCTCTTTAGAAGAAAGTGAAGATGATTTTATGGATAGATTTTGGGGAGGATTAAACCGTGATATTCAAGAGATACTAATTCATGAAGAGTGTTATCCTATGGACCATTTGTTTCATCTTGCTTGCAAAGCTGAACAGGAAATAAAACGACGTGTTGGCCACGAGGAGAACAAGCGCACGGTGCACATTCCAAGAGTTGATATGATTGTTCCTTCAATTACTAGGCATAATATGACAACCACATCCGTTGTTGTCAGGACTACATCACCTCCACCATGTGACACATCGCCCCCGAGAGTGGCTACATCATCTGAGTTGATCATAAGAGGTAATGACAAAGGTACTGATCTTCCATCTCTACATAAGAATGATGAATGCCTTGTCAATTTGAATGCACCATCTGATGAGCTACCCACTACTTTGATCACACCACCTATTTTAGAGGACTACGTTGATAATTTGACTTTGCCATGTGATCAAACAACTGAAATACCAACAATTTTGAGTGCACCCATTGAATTAACTATTGATGCAAAAGAACCAATGTTTAATCATTTTGATATGACCTCTAATCTTGGTGATGATTCTGTGTTAAATGACTTATTGCATGTTTGCTTATTTAAGCATGTTGTAGCATGTAAATTTGATGCAAGTAAGGTTTATTCACCAATGTTGGGATGGTTTAATGATGAACATTGTCAATCTTTTGAAATGAATAAGAGCTTCACTTATATGTGCAAACTGAGTTGCAATATTTTTATGCCTTCTACTTCTTGTGCTAATTTTTTGGCTTTAGATTTTATGAACTATGCAAGTTACTCATCTATTCATGTGTTATATATGCAAAAATCAAGGGAAGTAAAAATGGATGACATATACATATACAACATGTACACCTTGTCTCTTTTGTTAGCCACATTTCAGATTAAGCAACGCCGAGGACGGCTTTATTTTCAAGAAGGGGAGGATGATGAGGACATGACTACCTTGGATATGACCAAAAATATTGCATATATGCATATTTGTCAGGTGATTTCTAGTGCAAACTATTCAATAATCTATTTATGTTATCCAGAACAAAAATACTTCACACACTTTTGTGTTTTGTCTAACTGCAGGTGTATGGGACATTTGTACAATCCACATATGAAGATAAGGAAGAAGGAGATGTTTATTTGCTGTTCAAAAAGTTCTCTCACGTCACTTTTGGCCCAAGAGAAGATAGAGTCCAAGTCTCTCACGTTCTGGATTCAGATTCGGACTGCACAGACATACCTGACTCAAAACGCACACAAGTTTTTCATACGGACTCCGAATTGGGTGATTCTTTTTTTGTTGGAAACTAGATTTCGTGCACTTTCCAACCCAATTGGAATCACCTTCAAATTCGTCCGGAGCGTTGAGTTGTGGACGAAACAATCTGTTGTTGCAGCAGAATCCGAGTCAAACTACAAGTCCAAAGGTGTTACATCACCTCCACTTAGGCCCATTGGCCTTGTACGACCTAGATTTAGTTTTAGGCTGCCTTGGGACGTCCTCCCACCTCCTTGGCCGCCACCCCTTGCTCCTATATAAGTAGATCCATCTAGTAGCTTTTTCCTTGGGATTTGTTTAGTTAAAAGTTAGCCATTGCAACTTCGTGTACTTCGTTTGTGTCCAACGACCAGACCAAGACCGCTTATGGATCCCCACCATTATCAATACCTCATATATATTTGCAATATTCAGATTGCTTTATCATATTCTTGCTCGTTCTTCGATTGCTTGCAGGAATAGACCTTCGTGGTCAGGCTGGCCGTGCTTCCGGCATCGTCAGTAACCTCAGGAGATTGGTTTAGCGATTGCTAAGGCGCAACGTCGTGCACGTTTGTAGTCGGATCGTCAAAGTCGTCTCCACCAAATCGATAGTTATCATCTCATCGAAAGATCGGGACACCCTCGCCTCTATCACAATATCCTGAGGAGAGACGAGTTGCTGTTGCTGTTTGTGCTTTCACTAGTTTTGCATGTGTATGGTGGTCTGAACATTGTAGATTATATCCTATTCCAACTACTTGGGCTGCTTTGAAAACTGCTATGCGTACGCGTTGGGTTCCACCATATTATCAACGTGAATTGCTTCAAAAATTGCAGCGTTTAAGACAAGGGAAAATTTTTGTAGAAGAATATTATCAGGAATTACAAACTGGCATGATTAGATGTTGTATTGTTGAGGAGAATGTGGAACAAGTTCGTCGTTAACGATGGATTTGTGTTTCGTGCTAACAAGCTATGCATTCCAGCTAGCTCCGTTCGTCTTTTGTTGTTGCAGGAGGCGCATGGAGGAGGATTAATGGGACACTTTGGCGTGAAGAAGACGGAGGATGTACTTGCTACACATTTCTTTTGGCCAAAGATGAGACGGGATGTTGAGCATTTTATTGCTCGATGCACTACATGTCAAAAAGCTAAGTCACGACTCAATCCTCATGGTTTATATATGCCTTTGCCTGTACCTGGTGTTCCTTGGGAGGATATATCTATGGACTTTGTTTTAGGTTTACCTCGAACAAAGAAGGGGAGGGATAGCATATTTGTTGTCGTGGATAGATTCTCGAAAATGGCACACTTTATACCATGTCATAAAAGCGATGATGCTGTTAATGTTGCCGATTTGTTCTTTCGTGAAATTATTCGCTTGCATGGTGTGCCAAATACTATTGTTTCAGAGCGTGATACTAAATTTCTTAGCCACTTTTGGAGATGTTTATGGGCTAAGTTGGGAACTAAACTGCTTTTTAGTACTACTTGTCACCCCCAAACTGATGGACAAACTGAAGTAATCAATAGAACGTTGTCTACTATGCTTAGGTCTATTTTGAAGAATAATAAGAAAATGTGGGAGGAATGCTTGCCTCATATTGAATTTGCTTATAATCGTTCATTGCATTCTACTACTAAGATGTGCCCTTTTGAAGTTGTGTATGGTGATGAGGACATCAATACCATTGTTACACCCACAGGCCCTGCTGCTATACATACTGGACCAATTACTAGAGCTCGCGCACGCCAACTAAATTACCAGGTACTTTCGTTTCTTGGTAATGATTCTAATGTTCATGAGAATATGATGCTGCCTAAATTGGATACATTTGTTTTGCTTACAAATGAAGGGCCTAGCTTGGAGAATGATGAGGACATGACTACCTTGGATATGATCAAAAATATTGCATATATGCATATTTGTCAGGTGATTTCTAGTGCAAACTATTCAATAATCTATTTATGTTATGCAGAACAAAAATACTTCACACACTTTTGTGTTTTGTCTAATTGCAGGTGTATGGGACATTTGTACAATCCACATATGAAGATAAGGAAGAAAGAGATGTTTATTTGCTGTCCAAAAAGTTCTCTCACGTCACTTTTGGCCCAAGAGAAGATAGAGTCCAAGTCTCTCACGTTCTGGATTCAGATTCGGACTGCACAGACATACCTGACTCAAAACGCACACAAGTTTTTCATACGGACTCCGAATTGGGTGATTTTTTTTGTTGGAAACTAGATTTCGTGCACTTTCCAACCCAATTGGAATCACCTTCAAATTCGTCCGGAGCGTTGAGTTGTGCACGAAACAATCTGATGCTGCAGCAGAATCCGAGTCAAACTACAAGTCCAAAGGTGTTACATCACCTCCACTTGGGCCCATGAGCCTTGTACGACCTAGGGTTAGTTTTAGGCTGCCTTGGGACGTCCTCCCACCTCCTTGGCCGCCACCCCTTGCTCCTATATAAGAAGATCCATCTAGTAGCTTTTTCCTTGGGATTTGTTTAGTTAAAAGTTAGCCAGTGCAACTTCGTGTACTTTGTTTGTGTCCAACGACCAGACCAAGACCGCTTACGGATCCCCACCATTATCTATACTTAATATATATTCGCAATATTCAGATTGCTTTATCATATTCTTGCTCGTTCTTCGATTGCTTGCAGGAATAGACCTTCGTGGTCAGGTTGATCGTGCTCCAGCGTGGTCAATAACCTCTCGGAGTTGGTTTAGCGATTGCTAAGGCGCAACGTCGTGCACGTTTGTAGTCGGATCGTCAAAGTCGTCTCCACCAAATCGATAGTTATCATCTCATCGAAAGATCGGGACACCCTCGCCTCTATCAAGTGGTATCAGTTTTCAGGTTGCTCGGTGAGATTTTACGGTTTTTCATAGTTTAGATCGCATCTGTCATTCATACCTACAGTCCATGAAAAAGCCATAAAAAAGTTAGATCTGTTCATTATTTATCCAAGCCAGTCTGAGCCTTTGCAATTTTCTATTCATTGCTTGCATAGTTGAATCATCGGTTGCATCGTCGTGTTAGTTGCTGGTCTTAGTGTCTAGTTCCTTTAGAGTTTCGAGTTCTGTTCACATTAGTCACGCCGCCGCTACATCATTATCCCTTCCGCTGTCCACCATCCCATCCATTAATTTCCACCACGTGCTACGCATTGTTCATTGTCATAATCATAGTTGAGGTCATTCACATCTTCGCCTGATCCAATCTGCATCTTATCTAGTTTGTCTTGGAAAGAGGGAGAAAAAAAGATAGAGGAAAAAAAAGAGAGGAAAAAAAAAGAAAAAGAGAGAGAAGAAAAAAAAAGCGTGAGAAAAAAAAAGAGAGAAGAAAAAAAATCGGATCTATCTAGAATCAATCTCGTACCTGAATTCGGATTGGAATCTGTTTTGCGCACTGTTCAGTAAAACAGGTGTATCTTCCTCATACGAAGTCCGTTTTGGCTCCGTGAGTACTCAAATTGAAGCTAGCGACGAGCCGCATCTAAATAGTTGCAGAAGCTAGTTCAATATTTGACACCTCAAAATCGGCTTCTAAATAGGTCTTTTTGCCCTCTGAAGTTCGTGAACACAGCTTGTTCCAATTTTTCAGGCCAGTTTTAGAATTCTTTGACTCCTCATATCAACTCGGAATTGAGTGATTCTTTTTGCATTGGAAAGCTTGAGTTAGTAGCATTCTTTGAAAGAATTTATCAGAAAATTGGCTCAAACTTTTCAAGAGGAAAGTTGGAGAGAGAGTTGTTGTATATCCTGTTTGGCAGTTGTTTTTCATCATTATCTTTACTGTCGTTGTGATCTTCACTTATATCTTGCTGTCCAGAGGTACTTAGTATCTTTCATTGATGCTAGTTGTGCTACGCCGTGACCTCATTAGTGTTCTAGGCTCGCGTCTCTAGTCCGGTCTAGCCTAGGACCAGCACAGTACCGTCGTTGAGCGTTTATTCAACATTGCATCTTTGAATTGATTATTGCTAATCTTTTGCTACCATATATAGCCAACCTAGCTCCACATATTTCTACACCGTGTATACGTACGCTCCCCTGGCAATCGCTTCACTCAATATTCGGAGTTACTTGACACCGCTGGTTGCCGATCACCGCCTGCTGCATGGTAAGAACTTGTAAGACATTGATATTTGCTTTACTGTGAGCGTTTTACCACCACATCCTAGAAGTTATAGGAACATTATTTTTGTGTTTTGTTTCTTGTTCTACTAATCATGACAGGATCCAGAGTCAATTCATGGGCTTTGTCGATCGCGGGAGACGTGCCACCACCTTTGCAAATACCACAACCGTCACGAGAGGTGCACAAACATCCAAATGCACATGATCAGGTTAATGTATCTATACCACCATTTAATGGCCGTTTTAAACCTGCTTTATATATTGAATGGGAGTTCGACATAAAAAATATATTTGCTTCCCATAATTTCGATGAACATAAAAAGGTTAAGGTTGCGGTTGGTTCTTTCACTGGTTATGCTTTGGTTTGGTGGAGTGAATATTGTCGGTTACACCCTGATTATATACCTACTACTTGGGATGATTTGAAACTTGCCATGCGACATACTTTCGTCCCTGCTTATTATACTCGTGACATGATTAAGAAGTTGCAACACTTAAAACAAGGTAGTGAAACTGTAACAAACTATTATGATGATTTACAAACTACCTTGTTGCATTCCTCTTTAGAAGAAAGTGAAGATGATTTTATGGATAGATTTTGGGGAGGATTAAACCGTGATATTCAAGAGATACTAATTCATGAAGAGTGTTATCCTATGGACCATTTGTTTCATCTTGCTTGCAAAGCTGAACAGGAAATAAAACGACGTGTTGGCCACGAGGAGAACAAGCGCACGGTGCACATTCCAAGAGTTGATATGATTGTTCCTTCAACTACTAGGCATACTATCACAACCACATCCGTTTTTGTCAGGACTACATCACCTCCACCATGTGACACATCGCCCCCGAGAGTGGCTACATCATCTGAGTTGATCATAAGAGGTAATGACAAAGGTACTGATCTTCCATCTCTACATGAGAATGATGAATGCCTTGTCAATTTGAATGCACCATCTGATGAGCTACCCACTACTTTGATCACACCACCTATTTTGGAGGACTACATTGATAATTTGACTTTGCCATGTGATCAAACAACTAAAATACCATCAATTTTGAGTGCACCCATTGTATTAACTATTGATGCAAAAGAACCAATGTTTAATCATTTTGATATGACCTCTAATCTTGGTGATGATTCTGTGTTGAATGACTTATTGCATGTTTGCTTATTTAAGCATGTTGTAGCATGTAAATTTGATGCAAGTAAGGTTTATTCACCAATGTTGGGATGGTTTAATGATGAACATTGTCAATCTTTTGAAATGAATAAGAGCTTCACTTATATGTGCAAACTGAGTTGCAATATTTTCATGCCTTCTACTTCTTGTGCTAATTTTTTGGCTTTAGATTTTATGAACTATGCAAGGTACTCATCTATTCATGTGTCATATATGCAAAAATCAAGGGAAGTAAAATGGATGACATATACATATACAACATGTACACCTTGTCTCTTTTGTTAGCCACATTTCAGATTAAGCAACGCCGAGGACGGCTTTATTTTCAAGAAGGGGAGGATGATGAGGACATGACTACCTTGGATATGATCAAAAATATTGCATATATGCATATTTGTCAGGTGATTTCTAGTGCAAACTATTCAATAATCTATTTATGTTATGCAGAACAAAAATACTTCACACACTTTTGTGTTTTGTCTAATTGCAGGTGTATGGGACATTTGTACAATCCACATATGAAGATAAGGAAGAAAGAGATGTTTATTTGCTGTCCAAAAAGTTCTCTCACGTCACTTTTGGCCCAAGAGAAGATAGAGTCCAAGTCTCTCACGTTCTGGATTCAGATTCGGACTGCACAGACATACCTGACTCAAAACGCACACAAGTTTTTCATACGGACTCTGAATTGGGTGATTTTTTTTGTTGGAAACTAGATTTCGTGCACTTTCCAACCCAATTGGAATCACCTTCAAATTCGTCCGGAGCGTTGAGTTGTGGACGAAACAATCTGATGCTGCAGCAGAATCCGAGTCAAACTACAAGTCCAAAGGTGTTACATCACCTCCACTTGGGCCCATGAGCCTTGTACGACCTAGGGTTAGTTTTAGGCTGCCTTGGGACGTCCTCCCACCTCCTTGGCCGCTACCCCTTGCTCCTATATAAGTAGATCCATCTAGTAGCTTTTTCCTTGGGATTTGTTTAGTTAAAAGTTAGCCAGTGCAACTTCGTGTACTTCGTTTGTGTCCAACGACCAGACCAAGACCGCTTACGGATCCCCACCATTATCTATACTTAATATATATTCGCAATATTCAGATTGCTTTATCATATTCTTGCTCGTTCTTCGATTGCTTGCAGGAATAGACCTTCGTGGTCAGGTTGATCGTGCTCCAGCGTGGTCAATAACCTCTCGGAGTTGGTTTAGTGATTGCTAAGGCGCAACGTCGTGCACGTTTGTAGTCGGATCGTCAAAGTCGTCTCCACCAAATCGATAGTTATCATCTCATCGAAAGATCGGGACACCCTCGCCTCTATCAGAGAAGGATGAACATTGGAGCAAGAACAAGCATGGAGATGATGGCATGCGCAAGGGGAACAAGAACGGAGTTACAAGTGATGATTTTAGGACTTTGAAGCCACCATAATGGGTGCATGAAGCCTTGGACGAAATATACAAGATGCCACTTCATAAATTTCGTCCCGAGGCTATTTTAGGTGCTGCGTCACCTTATTATTGGGCCAGGCCCATGTAATTTTGAAATACATAAGTATAGGCTATTTTTAGAGTCCGTATGTGTGGAGAAACAAGAGATAGGGTTGATTTCGGACCCCTCCACCAAGGGCCACGAAATTCCCCCCTCTTCCTCCATATATACAGCCCTTAGGGCATCGTTTAGACTTTGGGTTTTGTTTAGATTAAAAGTTCGCCATAGCTGCAACTTCACGTACTTCGTTTGTGTTCAACGACCAGACAAAGGCGTCACAGAACCCCACCTTGATCAATAAAGCTTTCATCTTATATTCGCAATATCCAGATTGCGATCTTAGTTTCTTGCTTGTTCTTCGTTTGCTCGCAGGAAACAGACCCTCGTGGTCAGGTTGATCGTGCTCCGGCGTGGTCAATAACCTCTCGGAGTTGGTTTAGCGATTGCTAAGGCGCGACGTCCTCGCACGTTCATAGTCGGATCGTCAAAGTCGACTTCCACCAAAGCGATATCCATCATCTCATCGAAAGACGGGACACCTTTGCATCTATCAAGTGGTATCAGATTTCCAGGTTGCTCGGTGAGATTTTACAGTTTTTCGTAGTTTAGATCGAGTCTGTTCTTCATACCTACAGTCCACGAAAAAACCACAAAAAAAATTAGGGTTAGTTCATCATATCCGAACCAATCTGAGCCTTTGCATAATCTTTTTAGGGTTTTGCTTTGTTGAATTTGCGGTTGCATCGTCGTGTCTAGTTGCTGGTCTTAGAGTCTAGTCTTTTAGAGTTTCGAGTTCTGGTCATAAGTTGTCACGCCGCCGCCGCACCATCATCATCGCCCCTGCCATCTACCACCACCGCTTATCCGCCACCGCTCCGAATCCGTATCCATATACCACCACCAATCCGTGTCCATATACCACCACCGATCCATATCCATATACTACCACCGCTACCACCACCGCTGCCATATACCACCACCATATATCCACCACCAATCCGAGTTCCTTGCTTATTAGGTTTGTTTTCGAGATCCATCTAGTTTCCGATTCGTGTTTCCTTGCCGGAGTAGGTTTCGGAAAAAAAAAGAGTCGGGTAGCCACGCTCCGTTTAGGCCCAAAATTTTTCGAAAACGCATTTTTCGAAAAAATTTCTGGCTATCCTATTTTTAGGTGTTTCTGAGTGTTTTGAGACAGGTGCCATTATAGGAAGTTTTTTTTGACCCGTTTCCAGTTTTTGGGTCCGGGCAGTCGAAAAAAAAAAATTGGTCGAAAAAATTTCGTGCCCATCCTGTCAGTTTGAGCTAGGAAGAGTTTTGAGACACTCGCCATTATAGTGATTTTTCGCAAAAAAAAAAGCAGCGCAAAAAAAAAGAGCGCAAAAAAAAAGAGCGAAAAAAAATATTCAGAGTGTGCTTTTCCCTTGTTTACGTGCCGCGCCGTGATTTTGTTAGTGTTCTAGGCTCGCGTCTCTAGCACAGTCTAGCCTAGGACCAGCACAGTACCGTCGTTGAGCGTTTATTCAACTTTGCATCTCTGAATTGATTATTGCTGACCCTTTTTGCTACCATATTATAAGCCTTCCCAGCTCCACATACATCTACGTCGTGCGTTTGACTCTCCCTGGTAATCGCTCTATCCAAGCTTTGAGAGTTTTTGACTACAACGGTTGCCGATCACCGCCTGCTGCTGGGTAAGAACTGGTAAGAATTTGAGATTTGCTTGACGGATTTGTGACACCCACCACCACCTGATGAGGACATCAATACAATTGTTACACCCACAGCCCCTGCTGCTATACATACTGGACCAGTTACTAGAGCTCGTGCACGCCAACTAAATTACCAGGTACTTTCGTTTCTTGGTAATGATTCTAATGTTCATGAGAATATGATGCTGCCTAAATTGGATACATTTGTTTTGCTTACAAATGAAGGGCCTAGCTTGGAGAAGGATGAACATTGGAGCAAGAACAAGCATGGAGATGATGGCATGCGCAAGGGGAACAAGAACGGAGTTACAAGTGATGATTTCAGGACTTTGAAGCCACCATAATGGGTGCATGAAGCCTTGGACGAAATATACAAGATGCCACTTCATAAATTTCGTCCCGAGGCTATTTTAGGTGCTGCGTCACCTTATTATTGGGCCAGGCCCATGTAATTTCGAAATACATAAGTATAGGCTATTTTTAGAGTCCGTATGTGTGGGGAAACAAGAGATAGGGTTGATTTCGGACCCCTCCATCAGGGGCCACGAAATTCCCCCCTCTTCCTCCATATATACAGCCCTTAGGGCATCGTTTAGACTTTGGGTTTTGTTTAGATTAAAAGTTCGCCATAGCTGCAACTTCGCGTACTTCGTTTGTGTTCAACGACCAGACAAAGGCGTCACAGAACCCCACCTTGATCAATAAAGCTTTCATCTTATATTCGCAATATCCAGATTGCAATCTTAGTTTCTTGCTTGTTCTTCGTTTGCTCGCAGGAAACAGACCCTCGTGGTCAGGTTGATCGTGCTCCGGCGTGGTCAATAACCTCTCGGAGTTGGTTTAGCGATTGCTAAGGCGCGACGTCCTCGCACGTTCGTAGTCGGATCGTCAAAGTCGACTTCCACCAAAGCAAAATCCACCATCTCATCGAAAGACGGGACACCTTTGCCTCTATCAAGTGGTATCAGATTTCCAGGTTGCTCGGTGAGATTTTACAGTTTTTCGTAGTTTAGATCGAGTCTGTTCTTCATACCTATAGTCCACGAAAAAGCCACAAAAAAAATTAGGGTTAGTTCATCATATCCGAACCAATCTGAGCCTTGCATAATCTTTTTAGGGTTTTGCTTTGTTGAATTTGCGGTTGCATCGTCGTGTCTAGTTGCTGGTCTTAGAGTCTAGTCTTTTAGAGTTTCGAGTTCTGGTCATAAGTTGTCACGCCGCCGCCGCACCATCATCATCGCCCCTGCCATCTACCACCACCGCTTATCCGCCACCGCTCCGAATCCGTATCCATATACCACCACCGATCCATATCCATATACTACCACCGCTGCCATATACCACCACCATATATCCACCACCAATCCGAGTTCCTTGCTTATTAGGTTTGTTTTCGGGATCCATCTAGATTCCGATTCGTGTTTCCTTGCCGGAGTAGGTTTTGGAAAAAAAAAAGAGTCGGGTAGCCACGCTCCGTTTAGGCCCAAAATTTTTCGAAAACGCATTTTTCGAAAAATTTTCTGGCTATCCTATTTTTAGGTGTTTCTGAGTGTTTTGAGACAGGTGCCATTATAGGAAGTTTTTTTTGACCCGTTTCCAGTTTTTGGGTCCGGGCAGTCAAAAAAAAAAATTGGTCGAACAAATTTCGTGCCCATCCTGTCAGTTTGAGCTAAGAAGAGTTTTGAGACACTCGCCATTATAGTGATTTTTCGCAAAAAAAAACAGCGCAAAAAAAAAGAGCGCAAAAAAAAGAGCGAAAAAAAAATTCAGAGTGTGCTTTTCCCTTGTTTACGTGCCGCGCCGTGATTTTGTTGGTGTTCTAGGCTCGCGTCTCTAGCACAGTCTAGCCTAGGACCAGCACAGTACCGTCGTTGAGCGTTTATTCAACTTTGCATCTCTGAATTGATTATTGCTGACCCTTTTTGCTACCATACTATAAGCCTTCCCAGCTCCACATACATCTACGTCGTGTGTTTGACTCTCCCTGGTAATCGCTCTATCCAAGCTTTGAGAGTTTTTGACTACAACGGTTGCCGATCACCGCCTGCTGCTGGGTAAGAACTGGTAAGAATTTGAGATTTGCTTGACGGATTTGTGATACACCACCACCACTTCTTAGTAGTCTGTAGGATCATATTCTTGTGTGTTTCTATTGCTGCTAACCATGCCAGGATCACAAGCCGACGAGATTGACTGGGAGAACTTATCGAACAAGGAGCTTCATGATAAGTTTCAGCAAATGATGACTGAACAGGTACAAGATGTGCTGAACAATTTTGAAGAGGCCATGGAGAAGATCACTGGCCTTGAGAAGACGTTCGAAACAAAGCTCGATAACAGATTTTATGAACTGCTTGCGCGTCTTCCACCACCGGCTGCACCTGTCGCACCTCTGCAACAACAACAACTACGCCCCCTTCCGAATCAGTATGGACGAGCACAGCGTGTTCCTATTGTGCCAGGACAAAATTCTGGTGCCGCTGTTACTGCTGTTGGTGCTTCTTTGGCTCCTGCTACTGCTCCTGCTGGTACCCAGGAGGATGATGAGTATGCGGGCGATTATGAGGATGAGGTTGATCAAAATCAGATCTACGAGCAGCCACCAGCACCACCACCAGCAGGTCGACCTCAGGTATATATTCCTAATGGTAGGCCTGCACCACCACCGCAGGTACGAGATGATGTCCATATTCCTAAACTGAAATTGAATATTCCACCATTTGAGGGTAGATATGTTCCTGATATATATCTTACTTGGGAGTTAGAAACTGAACAACGTTTTACATGTTTACAATATCCCGAGGAGAGACGGGTTGCTGCTGCTGTTTGTGCTTTCACTAGTTTTGCATGTGTATGGTGGTCTGAACATTGTAGATTATATCCTATTCCCGCTACTTGGGCTGCTTTGAAAACTGCTATGCGTACTCGTTGGGTTCCACCATACTATCAACGTGAATTGCTTCAAAAATTACAGCGCTTAAGACAAGGAAAAAATTCTGTAGAAGAATATTATCAGGAATTACAAACTGGCATGATTAGATGTGGTATTGTTGAGGAGAATGAAGCTATGCTTGCACGTTTTCTGGGTGGATTAAATAGAGAGATTCAGACCATTCTAGACTATAAGGGGTATACTAATATCACTCGTTTATTCCATCTTGCTTGTAAAGCTGAACGTGAAGTGCAGGATCGACAAGCATTGGCGCGAACTAACTTTTCTGCAGGCCGACCTTCATCATGGACACCGCGTGCATCTTCTACTTCAACTGCACCAGCACCTCAATTAGGTGCCTCCTCCAGTCGTGATACAAGAAAACAGGCACAACCACCATTATCTGCCAAGAGCGCACCTGCTGGGCCTGCACGGAGTTCTTCTTCTTCCATGGCATCAACAGGGCACACAAGTGATATTATTTGTCGTCGTTGTAAGGGAGGAGGTCATTATGCGAGAGAATGCAAATCTCCGCGTGTGATGATTGCTACCGCGGATGGTGGATATGAGTCCGCTAGTGACTATGATGAGGAGACTTTGGCTCTTATTACACGTGAAGAACATGGTGGAGATGAGTCTGATCATGAGACGCAATACATGGCTCCTGAAGACGCTGACAGGTATGAAAGTTTAGTTGCTCAACGTGTTTTGAGTGTGCAGGTCACACAAGCTGAGCAAAATCAGAGGCACAAATTGTTCCATACCAAGGGAGTTGTGAAAGAACGTTCTGTGCGCGTCATCATAGATGGAGGGAGCTGCAACAACTTGGCTAGCATGGAGATGGTGGAGAAGCTTTCTCTCACCACAAGACCACATCCACATCCTTACTACATCCAATGGTTCAACAACAGCGGCAAGGTTAAGGTAACACGTACTGTTTGTGTGCATTTTAGTATCTCTACATATGCTGATTATGTTGATTGTGATGTGGTACCTATGCAAGCATGTTCCTTATTACTTGGTAGACCATGGCAATTTGATAAAAATTCTGTACACCATGGTAGAAACAATCACTATACTCTTGTTCATAAGGATAAAAATATTACTTTGCTTCCTATGACTCCTGATTCCATTTTGAAAGATGATATTAATAGAGCTAATAAAGAAAAACAGGAGAAGAATAAGAGTGAAAATCAGATTGTGGCAAAAGAATTTGAGCAACAAATGAAGCCTAATAATAAACCATCTAGTGTTGCTTCTGAAATTAAATTGAAAAGTGCATGTTTATTTGCCACCAAATCTGATATTGATGAGCTAGATTTCAGCAAATCTGTTTGCTATGCTTTTGTGTGCAAAGAGGCATTATTTTCATTCGAGGACGTGCCTTCCTCTTTGCCTCCTGCTGTCACTAACATTTTGCAGGAGTTCGCTGACGTTTTTCCACAAGATGTGCCACCGGGATTACCGCCTATTCGAGGGATTGAGCATCAGATCGACTTAATTCCCGGTGCTTCACTGCCAAACCGTGCACCATACCGTACCAATCCAGAGGAGACGAAGGAGATTATGCGTCAAGTACAAGAGCTTCTCGACAAAGGTTATATACGCGAATCCCTTAGTCCTTGTGCTGTTCCTATTATTCTAGTGCCGAAAAAGGATGGTACATCACGTATGTGTGTTGATTGTAGAGGCATTAATAATATTACTATTCGTTATCGTCATCCTATTCCTAGGCTAGATGATATGCTTGATGAATTGAGTGGCTCTACAATATTCTCCAAAGTTGATTTGCATAGTGGCTACCATCAAATTCGTATGAAATTGGGAGATGAATGGAAAACAGCATTTAAAACTAAGTTTGGATTATATGCGTGGTTAGTCATGCCTTTTGGGTTAACTAATGCACCTAGTACTTTCATGAGATTAATGAACGAAGTTTTACGTGCTTTCATTGGACGATTTGTGGTAGTTTACTTTGATGACATATTGATTTATAGCAGATCTTTGGAGGAACATTTGGAACATTTACGTGCTGTTTTTATTGCTCTACGTGATGCACGTTTGTTTGGTAACCTTGGGAAGTGCACCTTTTGCACCGACCGAGTATCTTTTCTTGGCTATGTTGTTACTCCACAGGGAATTGAAGTTGATAAAGCCAAGATTGAAGCTATTGAGAGTTGGCCGCAGCCCAAAACGGTCACACAAGTGAGGAGTTTTCTTGGCCTCGCTGGATTCTATAGGCGTTTTGTGAGAGATTTCAGCACCATTGCTGCACCTCTCAATGAGCTTACAAAGAAAGATGTGCCTTTTCTTTGGGGTACCGCACAGGAAGAAGCCTTCTCGGTATTGAAAGATAAGTTGACACATGCTCCTTTACTCCAACTTCCTGATTTTAATAAGACTTTTGAGCTTGAATGTGATGCTGGTGGAATTGGATTAGGCGGTGTGTTATTACAAGATGGCAAACCTGTTGCATACTTTTCTGAAAAATTGAGTGGGCCTAGTCTGAATTATTCTACTTATGATAAAGAATTATATCCTCTTGTTCGGACTTTAGAAACATGGCAACATTATTTATGGCCCAAAGAATTTGTTATACATTCTGATCATGAATCTTTGAAACATATTAAAAGTCAAGCTAAACTGAATCGTAGACATGCTAAATGGGTTGAATTCATTGAGACTTTCCCTTATGTCATTAAACACAAGAAGGGAAAAGAAAACGTTATTGCTGATGCATTGTCTCGTCGCTATACTATGCTTTCACAACTTGACTTCAAAATATTTGGTTTGGAGACCATCAAAGATCAATATGTGCATGATGCTGATTTTAAAGATGTAATGCAGAATTGTAAAGAAGGAAGAATGTGGAACAAGTTTGTCGTTAACGATGGATTTGTGTTTCGTGCTAACAAGCTATGCATTCCAGCTAGCTCCGTTCGTCTTTTGTTGTTGCAGGAGGCGCATGGAGGAGGATTAATGGGACACTTTGGCGTGAAGAAGACGGAGGACGTACTTGCTACACATTTCTTTTGGCCAAAGATGAGACGGGATGTTGAGCGTTTTATTGCTCGATGCACTACATGTCAAAAAGCTAAGTCACGACTCAATCCTCATGGTTTATATATGCCTTTGCCTGTACCTAGTGTTCCTTGGGAGGATATATCTATGGACTTTGTTTTAGGTTTACCTCGAACAAAGAAGGGGAGGGATAGCATATTTGTTGTCGAGGATAGATTCTCGAAAATGGCACACTTTATACCATGTCATAAAAGCGATGATGCTGTTAATGTTGCTGATTTGTTCTTTCGTGAAATTATTCGCTTGCATGGTGTGCCAAATACTATTGTTTCAGATCGTGATACTAAATTTCTTAGCCACTTTTGGAGATGTTTATGGGCTAAGTTGGGGACTAAACTGCTTTTTAGTACTACTTGTCACCCCCAAACTGATGGACAAACTGAAGTAGTCAATAGAACGTTGTCTACTATGCTTAGGGCTGTTTTGAAGAATAATAAGAAAATGTGGGAGGAATGCTTGCCTCATATTGAATTTGCTTATAATCGTTCATTGCATTCTACTACTAAGATGTGCCCTTTTGAAGTTGTGTATGGTTTCCTACCTCGTGCACCTATTGATTTGTTGCCTCTTCCATCTTCGGAGAAGGTTAATTTTGATGCTAAACAACGTGCTGAATTGATTTTAAAAATGCATGAGTTAACTAAGGAAAACATTGAGCGCATGAATGCTAAATATAAACTTGCTGGAGATAAGGGTAGAAAACATGTTGTGTTTGCACCTGGAGATCTTGTTTGGTTACATTTGCCTGCTGTCACTAACATTTTGCAGGAGTTCGCTGACGTCTTTCCACAAGACGTGCCACCGGGATTACCGCCTATTCGAGGGATTGAGCATCAGATTGACTTAATTCCCGGTGCTTCACTGCCAAACCGTGCACCATACCGTACCAATCCAGAGGAGACGAAGGAGATTATGCGCCAAGTACAAGAGCTTCTCGACAAAGGTTATATACGCGAATCCCTTAGTCCTTGTGCTGTTCCTATTATTCTAGTGCCGAAAAAGGATGGTACATCACGTATGTGTGTTGATTGTAGAGGCATTAATAATATTAATATTCGTTATCGTCATCCTATTCCTAGGCTAGATGATATGCTTGATGAATTGAGTGGCTCTACAATATTCTCCAAAGTTGATTTGCGTAGTGGCTACCATCAAATTCGTATGAAATTGGGAGATGAATGGAAAACAGCATTTAAAACTAAGTTTGGATTATATGAGTGGTTAGTCATGCCTTTTGGGTTAACTAATGCACCTAGTACTTTCATGAGATTAATGAACGAAGTTTTACGTGCTTTCATTGGACGATTTGTGGTAGTTTACTTTGATGACATACTGATTTATAGCAGATCTTTGGAAGAACATTTGGAACATTTACATGCTGTTTTTATTGCTCTACGTGATGCACGTTTGTTTGGTAACCTTGGGAAGTGCACCTTTTGCACCGACCGAGTATCTTTTCTTGGCTATGTTGTTACTCCACAGGGAATTGAAGTTGACAAAGCCAAGATTGAAGCTATTGAGAGTTGGCCGCAGCCCAAAACGGTCACACAAGTGAGGAGTTTTCTTGGCCTCGCTGGATTCTATAGGCGTTTTGTGAGAGATTTCAGCACCATTGCTGCACCTCTCAATGAGCTTACAAAGAAAGATGTGCCTTTTCTTTGGGGTACCGCACAGGAAGAAGCCTTCTCGGTATTGAAAGATAAGTTGACACATGCTCCTTTACTCCAACTTCCTGATTTTAATAAGACTTTTGAGCTTGAATGTGATGCTAGTGGAACTGGATTAGGCGGTGTGTTATTACAAGATGGCAAACCTGTTGCATACTTTTCTGAAAAATTGAGTGGGCCTAGTCTGAATTATTCTACTTATGATAAAGAATTATATGCTCTTGTTCGGACTTTAGAAACATGGCAACATTATTTATGGCCCAAAGAATTTGTTATACATTCTGATCATGAATCTTTGAAACATATTAAAAGTCAAGCTAAATTGAATCATAGACATGCTAAATGGGTTGAATTCATTGAGACTTTTCCTTATGTCATTAAACACAAGAAGGGAAAAGAAAATGTTATTGCTGATGCATTGTCTCGCCGCTATACTAGGCTTTCACAACTTGACTTCAAAATATTTGGTTTGGAGACCATCAAAGATCAATATGTGCATGATGCTGATTTTAAAGATGTAATGCAGAATTGTAAAGAAGGAAGAATGTGGAACAAGTTCGTCGTTAACGATGGATTTGTGTTTCGTGCTAACAAGCTATGCATTCCAGCTAGCTCCGTTCGTCTTTTGTTGTTGCAGGAGGCGCATGGAGGAGGATTAATGGGACACTTTGGCGTGAAGAAGACGGAGGACGTACTTGCTACACATTTCTTTTGGCCAAAGATGAGACGGGATGTTGAGCGTTTTATTGCTCGATGCACTACATGTCAAAAAGCTAAGTCACGACACAATCCTCATGGTTTATATATGCCTTTGCCTGTGCCTAGTGTTCCTTGGGAGGATATATCTATGGACTTTGTTTTAGGTTTACCTCGAACAAAGAAGGGGAGGGATAGCATATTTGTTGTCATGGATAGATTCTCGAAAATGGCACACTTTATACCATGTCATAAAAGCGATGATGCTGTTAATGTTGCTGATTTGTTCTTTCGTGAAATTATTCGCTTGCATGGTGTGCCAAATACTATTGTTTCAGATCGTGATACTAAATTTCTTAGCCACTTTTGGAGATGTTTATGGGCTAAGTTGGGGACTAAACTGCTTTTTAGTACTACTTGTCACCCCCAAACTGATGGACAAACTGAAGTAGTCAATAGAACGTTGTCTACTATGCTTAGGGCTGTTTTGAAGAATAATAAGAAAATGTGGGAGGAATGCTTGCCTCATATTGAATTTGCTTATAATCGTTCATTGCATTCCACTACTAAGATGTGCCCTTTTGAAGTTGTGCATGGTTTCCTACCTCGTGCACCTATTGATTTGTTGCCTCTTCATCTTCGGAGAAGGTTAATTTTGATGCTAAACAACGTGCTGAATTGATTTTAAAAATGCATGAGTTAACTAAGGAAAACATTGAGCGTATGAATGCTAAATATAAACTTGCTGGAGATAAGGGTAGAAAACATGTTGTGTTTGCACCTGGAGATCTTGTTTGGTTACATTTGCGTAAGGATAGATTTCCTGATTTGCGCAAATCAAAGCTAATGCCACGTGCTGATGGTCCCTTTAAGGTGTTAGAGAAAATAAATGATAATGCATATAAACTTGAGCTGCCTGCAGATTTTGGGGTTAGTCCCACTTTTAACATTGCAGATTTGAAGCCTTATTTGGGTGAGGAAGATGAGTTTCCGTCGAGGACGACTTCATTTCAAGAAGGGGAGGATGATGAGGACATCAATACCATTGTTACACCCACAGCCCCTACTGCTACATATATGGGACCAATTACTAGAGCTCGCGCACGCCAATTAAATTATCAGGTACTTTCATTTCTTGGTAATGATTCTAATGTTCATGAGAATATGATGCCGCCTAAATTGGATACATTTGTTTTGCTTACAAATGAAGGGCCTAGCTTGGAGAAGGATGAACATTGGAGCAAGAACAAGCATGGAGATGATGCCATGCGCAAGGGGAACAAGAACGGAGTTACAAGTGATGATTTCAGGACTTTGAAGCCACCATAATGGGTGCATGAAGGCTTGGACGAAATATACAAGATGCCACTTCGTAAATTTCGTCCCGAGGCTATTATAGGTGCTGCGTCACCTTTTTATTGGGCCAGGCCCATGTAATTTCGAAATACATAGGTATAGGCTATTTTTGGAGTCGGTATGTGTGGGGAAACAAGAGATAGGGTTGATTTCGAACCCCTCCACCAAGGGCCACGAAATTCCCCCTCTCTTCCTCCATATATACAGCCCTTAGGGCACCGTTTAGACTTTGGGTTTTGTTTAGATTAAAAGTTCGCCATAGCTGCAACTTCGCGTACTTCGTTTGTGTTCAACGACCAGACAAAGGCGTCACAGAACCCCACCTTGATCAATAAAGATTTCATCTTATATTCGCAATATCTAGATTGCAATCTCAGTTTCTTGCTTGTTCTTCGTTTGCTCGCAGGAAATAGACCCTCGTGGTCAGGTTGATCGTGCTCCGGCATGGTCAATAACCTCTCGGAGTTGGTTTAGCGATTGCTAAGGCGCGACGTCCTCGCACGTTCGTAGTCGGATCATCAAAGTCGACTGCCACCAAAGCGATATCCATTATCTCATCGAAAGACGGGACACCTTTGCCTCTATCAAGTGGTATCAGATTTCCAGGTTGATAGAGGCAAAGGTGTCCCGTCTTTCGATGAGATGGTGGATTTCGCTTTGGTGGAAGTCGACTTTGACGATCCGACTACGAACGTGCGAGGACGTCGCGCCTTAGCAATCGCTAAACCAACTCCGAGAGGTCATTGACCACGCCGGAGCACGATCAACCTGACCACGAGGGTCTGTTTCCTGCGAGCAAACGAAGAACAAGCAAGAAACTAAGATTGCAATCTGGATATTGCGAATATAAGATGAAAGCTTTATTGATCAAGGTGGGGTTCTGTGACGCCTTTGTCTGGTCGTTGAACACAAACGAAGTACGCAAAGTTGCAGCTATGGCGAACTTTTAATCTAAACAAAACCCCAAAGTCTAAACGATGCCCTAAGGGCTGTATATATGGAGGAAGAGGGGGGAATTTCGTGGCCCTTGGTGGAGGGGTCCGAAATCAACCCTATCTCTTGTTTCCCCACACATACGGACTCTGAAAATAGCCTATACTTATGTATTTCGAAATTACATGGGCCTGGCCCAATAATAAGGTGACGCGGCACCTAAAATAGCCTCGGGACGAAATTTATGAAGTGGCATCTTGTATATTTCGTCCAAGGCTTCATGCACCCATTATGGTGGCTTCAAAGTCCTGAAATCATCACTTGTAACTCCGTTCTTGTTCCCCTTGCGCATGCCATCATCTCCATGCTTGTTCTTGCTCCAATGTTCATCCTTCTCCAAGCTAGGCCCTTCATTTGTAAGCAAAACAAATGTATCCAATTTAGGCAGCATCATATTCTCATGAACATTAGAATCATTACCAAGAAACGAAAGTACCTGGTAATTTAGTTGGCGTGCACGAGCTCTAGTAATTGGTCCAGTATGTATAGCAGCAGGGGCTGTGGGTGTAACAATTGTATTGATCTCCTCATCATCCTCCCCTTCTTGAAATGAAGTCGTCCTCGACGGAAGGTTATCTTCCTCACCCAAATAAGGCTTCAAATCTGCAATGTTAAAAGTGGGACTAACCCCAAAATCTGCAGGCAGCTCAAGTTTATATGCATTATCATTTATTTTCTCTAACACCTTAAAGGGACCATCAGCACGTGGCATTAGCTTTGATTTGCGCAAATCAGGAAATCTATCCTTACGCAAATGTAACCAAACAAGATCTCCAGGTGCAAACACAACATGTTTTCTACTCTTATCTCCAGCAAGTTTATATTTAGCATTCATACGCCCAATGTTTTCCTTAGTTAACTCATGCATTTTAAAATCAATTCAGCACATTGTTTAGCATCAAAATTAACCTTCTCCGAAGATGGAAGAGGCAAGAAATCAATAGGTGCACGAGGTAGGAAACCATACACAACTTCAAAAGGGCACATCTTAGTAGTAGAATGCAATGAACGATTATAAGCAAATTCAATATGAGGCAAGCATTCCTCCCACATTTTCTTATTATTCTTCAAAACAGCCCTAAGCATAGTAGACAACGTTCTATTGACTACTTCAGTTTGTCCATCAGTTTGGGGGTGACAAGTAGTACTAAAAAGCAGTTTAGTCCCCAACTTAGCCCATAAACATCTCCAAAAGTGGCTAAGAAATTTAGTATCACGATCTGAAACAATAGTATTTGGCACACCATGCAAGCGAATAATTTCACGAAAGAACAAATCAGCAACATTAACAGCATCATCGCTTTTATGACATGGTATAAAGTGTGCCATTTTCGAGAATCTATCCTCGACAACAAATATGCTATCCCTCCCCTTCTTTGTTCGAGGTAAACCTAAAACAAAGTCCATAGATATATCCTCCCAAGGAACACTAGGTACAGGCAAAGGCATATATAAACCATGAGGATTGAGTCGTGACTTAGCTTTTTGACATGTAGTGCATCGAGCAATAAAACGCTCAACATCCCGTCTCATCTTTGGCCAAAAGAAATGTGTAGCAAGTACGTCCTCCGTCTTCTTCACGCCAAAGTGTCCCATTAATCCTCCTCCATGCGCCTCCTGCAACAACAAAAGACGAACGGAGCTAGCTGGAATGCATAGCTTGTTAGCACGAAACACAAATCCATCGTTAACGACAAACTTGTTCCACATTCTTCCTTCTTTACAATTCTGCATTACATCTTTAAAATCAGCATCATGCACATATTGATCTTTGATGGTCTCCAAACCAAATATTTTGAAGTCAAGTTGTGGAAGCATAGTATAGCGACGAGACAATGCATCAGCAATAACATTTTCTTTTCCCTTCTTGTGTTTAATGACATAAGGGAAAGTCTCAATGAATTCAACCCATTTAGCATGTCTACGATTCAGTTTAGCTTGACTTTTAATATGTTTCAAAGATTCATGATCAGAATGTATAACAAATTCTTTGGGCCATAAATAATGTTGCCATGTTTCTAAAGTCCGAACAAGAGCATATAATTCTTTATCATAAGTAGAATAATTCAGACTAGGCCCACTCAATTTTTCAGAAAAGTATGCAACAGGTTTGCCATCTTGTAATAACACACCTCCTAATCCAATTCCACTAGCATCACATTCAAGCTCAAAAGTCTTATTAAAATCAGGAAGTTGGAGTAAAGGAGCATGTGTCAACTTATCTTTCAATACCGTGAAGGCTTCTTCCTGTGCAGTACCCCAAAGAAAAAGCACATCTTTCTTTGTAAGCTCATTGAGAGGTGCAGCAATGGTGCTGAAATCTCTCACAAAACGCCTATAGAATCCAGCGAGGCCAAGAAAACTCCTCACTTGTGTGACCGTTTTGGGCTGCGGCCAACTCTCAATAGCTTCAATCTTGGCTTTATCAACTTCAATTCCCTGTGGAGTAACAACATAGCCAAGAAAAGATACTCGGTCGGTGCAAAAGGTGCACTTCCCAAGGTTACCAAACAAACCTGCATCACGTAGAGCAATAAAAACAGCACGTAAATGTTCCAAATGTTCTTCCAATGATCTGCTATAAATCAGTATGTCATCAAAGTAAACTACCACAAATCGTCCAATGAAAGCACGTAAAACTTCGTTCATTAATCTCATGAAAGTACTAGGTGCATTAGTTAACCCAAAAGGCATGACTAACCACTCATATAATCCAAACTTAGTTTTAAATGCTGTTTTCCATTCATCTCCCAATTTCATACGAATTTGATGGTAGCCACTACGCAAATCAACTTTGGAGAATATTGTAGAGCCACTCAATTCATCAAGCATATCATCTAGCCTAGGAATAGGATGACGATAACGAATAGTAATATTATTAATGCCTCTACAATCAACACACATACGTGATGTACCATCCTTTTTCGGCACTAGAATAATAGGAACAGCACAAGGACTAAGGGATTCGCGTATATAACCTTTGTCGAGAAGCTCTTGTACTTGGCGCATAATCTCCTTCGTCTCCTCTGGATTGGTACGGTATGGTGCACGGTTTGGAAGTGAAGCACCGGGAATTAAGTCAATCTGATGCTCAATCCCTCGAATAGGCGGTAATCCCGGTGGCACTTCTTGTGGAAAGACGTCAGCGAACTCCTGCAAAATGTTAGTGACAGCAGGAGGCAAAGAGGAAGGCACGTCCTCGAATGAAAATAATGCCTCTTTGCACACAAAAGCATAGCAAACAGATTTGCTGAAATCTAGCTCATCAATATCAGATTTGGTGGCAAATAAACATGCACTTTTCAATTTAATTTCAGAAGCAACACTAGATGGTTTATTATTAGGCTTCATTTGTTGCTCAAATTCTTTTGCCACAATCTGATTTTCACTCTTATTCGTCTCCTGTTTTGCTTTATTAGCTCTATTAATATCATCTTTCAAAATGGAATCAGGAGTCATAGGAAGCAAAGTAATATTTTTATCCTTATGAACAAGAGTATAGTGATTGTTTCTACCATGGTGTACAGAATTTTTATCAAATTGCCATGGTCTACCAAGTAATAAGGAACATGCTTGCATAGGTACCACATCACAATCAACATAATCAGCATATGTAGATATACTAAAATGCACACGAACAGTACGTGTTACCTTAACCTTGCCGCTGTTGTTGAACCATTGGATGTAGTAAGGATGTGGATGTGGTCTTGTGGTGAGAGAAAGCTTCTCCACCATCTCCATGCTAGCCAAGTTGTTGCAGCTCCCTCCGTCTATTATGACACGCACAGAACGTTCCTTCACAACTCCCTTGGTATGGAACAAATTGTGCCTCTGATTTTGCTCAGCTTGTGTGACCTGCACACTCAAAACACGTTGAGCAACTAAAGATTCATACCTGTCAGCGTCTTCAGGAGCCATGTATTGCGTCTCATGATCAGAATCATCTCCACCATGTTCTTCACGTGTAATAAGAGCCAATGTCTCCTCATCATAGTCACTAGCGGACTCATATCCACCATCCGCGGTAGCAATCATCACACGCGGAGATTTGCATTCCCTCGCATAATGACTTCCTCCCTTACAATGACGACAAATAATATCACTTGTGTGCCCTGTTGATGCCATGGAAGAAGACGAACGCCGTGCAGGCCCCGCAGGTGCGCTCTTGGCAGATAATGGTGGTTGTGCCTGTTTTCTTGTATCACGGCTGGAGGTGGCACCGGATGGAGGTGCTGGTGCAGTTGAAGTAGAAGATGCACGTGGTGTCCATGATGAAGGTCGGCCTGCAGAAAAGTTAGTTCGCCCCAATGCTTGTCGATCCTGCACTTCACGTTCAGCTTTACAAGCAAGATGGAATAAACGAGTGATATTAGTATACTCCTTATAGTCTAGAATGGTCTGAATCTCTCTATTTAATCCACCCAGAAAACGTGCAAGCATAGCTTCATTCTCCTCAACAATACCACATCTAATCATGCCAGTTTGTAATTCCTGATAATATTCTTCTACAGAATTTTTTCCTTGTCTTAAACGCTGCAATTTTTGAAGCAATTCACGTTGATAATATGGTGGAACCCAACGCGTACGCATAGCAGTTTTCAAAGCAGCCCAAGTAGTTGGAATAGGATATAATCGACAATGTTCAGACCACCATACACATGCAAAACTAGTGAAAGCACAAATAGCAGCAGCAACTCGTCTCTCCTCAGGATATTGTAAACATGTAAATCGTTGTTCAGTTTCTAACTCCCAAGTAAGATATATATCAGGAACATATCTACCCTCAAATGGTGGAATATTCAATTTCAGTTTAGGAATATGGACATCATCGCGTACCTGAGGTGGTGGTGCAGGCCTACCATTACGAATATATACCTGAGGTCGACCTGCTGGTGGTGGTACAGGTGGCTGCACGTAGTGTTGATGATAGAGGCAAAGGTGTCCCGTCTTTCGATGAGATGGTGGATTTCGCTTTGGTGGAAGTCGACTTTGACGATCCGACTACGAACGTGCGAGGACGTCGCGCCTTAGCAATCGCTAAACCAACTCCGAGAGGTTATTGACCACGCCGGAGCACGATCAACCTGACCACGAGGGTCTGTTTCCTGCGAGCAAACGAAGAACAAGCAAGAAACTGAGATTGCAATCTGGATATTGCGAATATAAGATGAAAGCTTTATTGATCAAGGTGGGGTTCTGTGACGCCTTTGTCTGGTCGTTGAACACAAACGAAGTACGCGAAGTTGCAGCTATGGCGAACTTTTAATCTAAACAAAACCCAAAGTCTAAACGATGCCCTAAGGGCTGTATATATGGAGGAAGAGGGGGGAATTTCGTGGCCCTTGGTGGAGGGGTCCGAAATCAACCCTATCTCTTGTTTCCCCACACATACGGACTCTAAAAATAGCCTATACTTATGTATTTCGAAATTACATGGGCCTGGCCCAATAATAAGGTGACGCAGTGATGAGGACATCAATACAATTGTTACACCCACAGCCCCTGCTGCTATACATACTGGACCAATTACTAGAGCTCGTGCACGCCAACTAAATTACCAGGTACTTTCGTTTCTTGGTAATGATTCTAATGTTCATGAGAATATGATGCTGCCTAAATTGGATACATTTGTTTTGCTTACAAATGAAGGGCCTAGCTTGGAGAAGGATGAACATTGGAGCAAGAACAAGCATGGAGATGATGGCATGCGCAAGGGGAACAAGAACGGAGTTACAAGTGATGATTTCAGGACTTTGAAGCCACCATAATGGGTGCATGAAGCCTTGGACGAAATATACAAGATGCCACTTCATAAATTTCGTCCCGAGGCTATTTTAGGTGCTGCGTCACCTTATTTTTGGGCCAGGCCCATGTAATTTCGAAATACATAAGTATAGGCTATTTTTAGACTTCGTATGTGTGGGGAAACAAGAGATAGGGTTGATTTCGGACCCCTCCACCAAGGGCCACGAAATTCCCCCCTCTTCCTCCATATATACAGCCCTTAGGGCATCGTTTAGACTTTGGGTTTTGTTTAGATTAAAAGTTCGCCATAGCTGCAACTTCGCGTACTTCGTTTGTGTTCAACGACCAGACAAAGGCGTCACAGAACCCCACCTTGATCAATAAAGCTTTCATCTTATATTCGCAATATCCAGATTGCAATCTTAGTTTCTTGCTTGTTCTTCGTTTGCTCGCAGGAAACAGACCCTCGTGGTCAGGTTGATCGTGCTCCGGCGTGGTCAATAACCTCTCGGAGTTGGTTTAGCGATTGCTAAGGCGCGACGTCCTCACACGTTCGTAGTCGGATCGTCAAAGTCGACTTCCACCAAAGCGATATCCATCATCTCATCGAAAGACGGGACACCTTTGCCTCTATCAGAATCTCTCTATTTAATCCACCCAGAAAACGTGCAAGCATAGCTTCATTCTCCTCAACAATACCACATCTAATCATGCCAGTTTGTAATTCCTGATAATATTCTTCTACAGAATTTTTTCCTTGTCTTAAACGCTGCAATTTTTGAAGCAATTCACGTTGATAATATGGTGGAACCCAACGCGTACGCATAGCAGTTTTCAAAGCAGCCCAAGTAGTTGGAATAGGATATAATCTACAATGTTCAGACCACCATACACATGCAAAACTAGTGAAAGCACAAACAGCAGCAGCAACTCGTCTCTCCTCAGGATATTGTAAACATGTAAATCGTTGTTCAGTTTCTAACTCCCAAGTAAGATATATATCAGGAACATATCTACCCTCAAATGGTGGAATATTCAATTTCAGTTTAGGAATATGGACATCATCTCGTACCTGAGGTGGTGGTGTAGGCCTACCATTACGAATATATACCTGAGGTCGACCTGCTGGTGGTGGTGCTAGTGGCTGCTCGTAGATCTGATTTTGATCAACCTCATCCTCATAATCGCCCGCATACTCATCATCCTCCTGGGTACCAGCAACAGCAGTAGCAGGAGCCACAGAAGTATCAACAGCAGCACCAACAGTTTGGCCAAACGCAAGAGGAACACGGCTCGCTCGGCGAAGGTCTATTTCGCGACGTGGAGGTAGTCGTTGTTGTTGTTGTTGGAGAGGTGCGTTAGGTGCAGCGGGTGGTGGTGGTGGAAGACGTGCGAGCAATTCATTAAATCTGTTATCGAGCTTTGTTTCGAACGTCTTCTCAAGGCCAGTGATCTTCTCCATGGCCTCTTCAAAATTGTTCAGCACATCTTGCACCTGTTCAGTCATCATTTGCTGAAACTTATCATGAAGCTCCTTGTTCGATAAATTCTCCCAGTCAATCTCGTCGGCTTGTGATCCTGGCATGGTTAGCAGCAATAGAAACACACAAGAATATGATCCTACAGACTACGAACAAGTGGTGGTGGTGGGTGTCACAAATCCGTCAAGCAAAACTCAAATTCTTACCAGTTCTTACCCAGCAACAGGTGGTGATCGGCAACCGTTGTAGTCAAAACTCTCAAAGCTTGGATAGAGCGATTACTAGGGAGAGTCAAACGCACGACGTAGATGTATGTGGAGCTGGGAAGGCTTATACTATGGTAGCAAAAAGGGTCAGCAATAATCAATTCAGAGATGCAAAGTTGAATAAACGCTCAACGACGGTACTGTGCTGGTCCTAGGCTAGACTGTGCTAGAGACGCGAGCCTAGAACACCAACAAAATCACGGCGCGGCACGTAAACAAGGGAAAAGCACACTCTGAATTTTTTTTTTCGCTCATTTTTTTGCGCTCTTTTTTTTTTGCGCTGTTTTTTTTTTGCGAAAAATCACTATAATGGCGAGTGTCTCAAAACTCTTCCTAGCTCAAACTGACAGGATGGGCACGAAATTTTTCGACCAAAATTTTTTTTTTTCGACTGCCCGGACCCAAAAACTGGAAACGGGTCAAAAAAAACTTCCTATAATGGCACCTGTCTCAAAACACTCAGAAACACCTAAAAATAGGATAGCCAGAATTTTTTTCGAAAAATGCGTTTTCGAAAAAATTTGGGCCTAAACGGAGCGTGGCTACCCGACACTTTTTTTTTCCGAAACCTACTCCGGCAAGGAAACACGAATCTGAATCTAGATGGATCCCGAAAACAAACCTAATAAGCAAGGAACTCGGATTGGTGGTGGATATATGGTGGTGGTATATGGCAGCGGTGGTAGTATATGGATATGGATCGGTGGTGGTATATGGACACGGATTGGTGGTGGTATATGGATACGGATTCGGAGCGGTGGTGGTAGATGGCAGGGGCGATGATGATGGTGCGGCGGCGGCGTGACAACTTATGACTAGAACTCGAAACTCTAAAAGACTAGACTCTAAGACCAGCAACTAGACCAACGATGCAACGGCAAATTCAACAAAGCAAAACCCTAAAAAGATTATGCAAAGGCTCAGATTGGTTCGGATATGATGAACTAACCCTAATTTTTTTTGTGTGGCTTTTTCGTGGACTGTAGGTATGAAGAACAGACTCGATCTAAACTACGAAAAACTGTAAAATCTCACCGAGCAACCTGGAAATCTGATACCACTTGATAGATGCAAAGGTGTCCCGTCTTTCGATGAGATGGTGGATTTCGCTTTGGTGGAAGTCGACTTTGACGATCCGACTACGAACGTGCGAGGACGTCGCGCCTTAGCAATCGCTAAACCAACTCCGAGAGGTCATTGACCACGCCGGAGCATGATCAACCTGACCACGAGGGTCTGTTTCCTGCGAGCAAACGAAGAACAAGCAAGAAACTAAGATTGCAATCTGGATATTGCGAATATAAGATGAAAGCTTTATTGATCAAGGTGGGGTTCTGTGACGCCTTTGTCTGGTCGTTGAACACAAACGAAGTACGCGAAGTTGCAGCTATGGCGAACTTTTAATCTAAACAAAACCCCAAAGTCTAAACGATGCCCTAAGGGCTGTATATATGGAGGAAGAGGGGGGAATTTCGTGGCCCTTGGTGGAGGGGTCCGAAATCAACCCTATCTCTTGTTTCCCCACACATACGGACTCTAAAAATAGCCTATACTTATGTATTTCGAAATTACATGGGCCTGGCCCAATAATAAGGTGACGCAGCACCTAAAATAGCCTCGGGACGAAATTTATGAAGTGGCATCTTGTATATTTCGTCCAAGGCTTCATGCACCCATTATGGTGGCTTCAAAGTCCTGAAATCATCACTTGTAACTCCGTTCTTGTTCCCCTTGCGCATGCCATCATCTCCATGCTTGTTCTTGCTCCAATGTTCATCCTTCTCCAAGCTAGGCCCTTCATTTGTAAGCAAAACAAATGTATCCAATTGAGGCAGCATCATATTCTCATGAACATTAGAATCATTACCAAGAAACGAAAGTACCTGGTAATTTAGTTGGCGTGCACGAGCTCTAGTAATTGGTCCAGTATGTATAGCAGCAGGGGCTGTGGGTGTAACAATTGTATTGATGTCCTCATCACAAGTTGCTCGGTGAGATTTTACAGTTTTTCATAGTTTAGATCGAGTCTGTTCTTCATACCTATAGTCCACGAAAAAGCCAAAAAAAATTTAGGGTTAGTTCATCCCATCCGAACCAATCTGAGCCTTGCATAATCTTTTCTGTATTTGCTTTGTTGAATTTGTGGTTGCATCGTCGTGTCCAGTTGCTGGTCTTAGCGTCTAGTCTTTTAGAGTTTCGAGTTCTGTTCAAAGGTTGTCACGTCGCCGCTGCCATATATCACCACCGCATCATCATCGTCGCTGTTGCCATATACCACCACCACATGTTCACCGCCAATCCGAATCCATATACGCCACCACATATCCGCCACCATCACGCCAATCCGAGTTCACCTGCAACATATATCTGAAACCTGTCCGTGTTCCACCAGATTCATCTCCACCACCTGATGAGGACATCAATACCATTGTTACACCCACAGCCCCTACTGCTACATATATGGGACCAATTATTAGAGCTCGCGCACGCCAATTAAATTATCAGGTACTTTCGTTTCTTGGTAATGATTCTAATGTTCATGAGAATATGATGCTGCCTAAATTGGATACATTTGTTTTCCTTACAAATGAAGGGCCTAGCTTGGAGAAGGATGAACATTGGAGCAAGAACAAGCATGGAGATGATGCCATGCACAAGGGGAACAAGAACGGAGTTACAAGTGATGATTTCAGGACTTTGAAGCCACCATAATGGGTGCATGAAGCCTTGGACGAAATATACAAGATGCCACTTCATAAATTTCATCCCGAGGCTATTATAGGTGCTGCGTCACCTTTTTATTGGGCCAGGCCTATGTAATTTCGAAATACATAAGTATAGGCTATTTTTAGAGTCCGTATGTGTGGGGAAACAAGAGATAGGGTTGATTTCGGACCCCTCCACCAAGGGCCACGAAATTCCCCCTCTCTTCCTCCATATATACAGCCCTTAGGGCACCGTTTAGACTTTGGGTTTTGTTTAGATTAAAAGTTCGCCATAGCTGCAACTTCGCGTACTTCGTTTGTGTTCAACGACCAGACAAAGGCGTCACAGAACCCCACCTTGATCAATAAAGCTTTCATCTTATATTCGCAATATCCAGATTGCAATCTCAGTTTCTTGCTTGTTCTTCGTTTGCTCGCAGGAAACAGACCCTCGTGGTCAGGTTGATCGTGCTCCGGCGTGGTCAATAACCTCTCGGAGTTGGTTTAGCGATTGCTAAGGCGCGACGTCCTCGCACGTTCGTAGTCGGATCGTCAAAGTTGACTGCCACCAAAGCGATATCCATTATCTCATCGAAAGACGGGACACCTTTGCCTCTATCAAGTGGTATCAGATTTCTAGGTTGCTCGGTGAGATTTTACAGTTTTTCATAGTTTAGATCGAGTCTGTTCTTCATACCTATAGTCCACGAAAAAGCCAAAAAAAATTTAGGGTTAGTTCATCCCATCCGAACCAATCTGAGCCTTGCATAATCTTTTCTGTATTTGCTTTGTTGAATTTGTGGTTGCATCGTCGTGTCCAGTTGCTGGTCTTAGCATCTAGTCTTTTAGAGTTTCGAGTTCTGTTCACAGGTTGTCACGTCGCCGCTGCCATATATCACCACCGCATCATCATCGTCGCTGTTGCCATATACCACCACCACATATTCACCGCCAATCCGAATCCATATACGCCACCACATATCCGCCGCCATCACGCCAATCCGAGTTCACCTGCAACATATATCCGCCACCTGTCCGTGTTCCACCAGATTCATCTCCGCCACCTGATGAGGACATCAATACCATTGTTACACCCACAGCCCCTACTGCTACATATATGGGACCAATTACTAGAGCTCGCGCACGCCAATTAAATTATCAGGTACTTTCGTTTCTTGGTAATGATTCTAATGTTCATGAGAATATGATGCTGCCTAAATTGGATACATTTGTTTTGCTTACAAATGAAGGGCCTAGCTTGGAGAAGGATGAACATTGGAGCAAGAACAAGCATGGAGGTGATGCCATGCGCAAGGGGAACAAGAACGGAGTTACAAGTGATGATTTCAGGACTTTGAAGCCACCATAATGGGTGCATGAAGCCTTGGACGAAATATACAAGATGCCACTTCATAAATTTCGTCCCGAGGCTATTATAGGTGCTGCGTCACCTTTTTATTGGGCCAGGCCTATGTAATTTCGAAATACATAAGTATAGGCTATTTTTAGAGTCCGTATGTGTGGGGAAACAAGAGATAGGGTTGATTTCGGACCCCTCCAACAAGGGCCACGAAATTCCCCCTCTCTTCCTCCATATATACAGCCCTTAGGGCACCGTTTAGACTTTGGGTTTTGTTTAGATTAAAAGTTCGCCATAGCTGCAACTTCGCGTACTTCGTTTGTGTTCAACGACCAGACAAAGGCGTCACAGAACCCCACCTTGATCAATAAAGCTTTCATCTTATATTCGCAATATCCAGATTGCAATCTCAGTTTCTTGCTTGTTCTTCGTTTGCTCGCAGGAAACAGACCCTCGTGGTCAGGTTGATCGTGCTCCGGCGTGGTCAATAACCTCTCGGAGTTGGTTTAGCGATTGCTAAGGCGCGACGTACTCGCACGTTCGTAGTCGGATCGTCAAAGTTGACTGCCACCAAAGCGATATCCATTATCTCATCGAAAGACGGGACACCTTTGCCTCTATCAAGTGGTATCAGATTTCCAGGTTGCTCGGTGAGATTTTACAGTTTTTCATAGTTTAGATCGAGTCTGTTCTTCATACCTATAGTCCACGAAAAAGCCAAAAAAAAAATTTAGGGTTAGTTCATCCCATCCGAACCAATCTGAGCCTTGCATAATCTTTTCTGTATTTGCTTTGTTGAATTTGTGGTTGCATCGTCGTGTCCAGTTGCTGGTCTTAGCATCTAGTCTTTTAGAGTTTCGAGTTCTGTTCACAGGTTGTCACGTCGCCACTGCCATATATCACCACCGCATCATCATCGTCGCTGTTGCCATATACCACCACCACATATTCACCGCCAATCCGAATCCATATACGCCACCACATATTCGCCGCCATCACGCCAATCCGAGTTCACCTGCAACATATATCCGCCACCTGTCCGTGTTCCACCAGATTCATCTCCGCCACCTGATGAGGACATCAATACCATTGTTACACCCACAGCCCCTACTGCTACATATATGGGACCAATTACTAGAGCTCGCGCACGCCAATTAAATTATCAGGTACTTTCGTTTCTTGGTAATGATTCTAATGTTCATGAGAATATGATGCTGCCTAAATTGGATACATTTGTTTTGCTTACAAATGAAGGGCCTAGCTTGGAGAAGGATGAACATTGGAGCAAGAACAAGCATGGAGATGATGCCATGCGCAAGGGGAACAAGATCAAAGTTACAAGTGATGATTTCAGGACTTTGAAGCCACCATAATGGGTGCATGAAGCCTTGGACGAAATATACAAGATGCCACTTCATAAATTTCGTCCCGAGGCTATTATAGGTGCCGCGTCACCTTTTTATTGGGCCAGGCCCATGTAATTTCGAAATACATAAGTATAGGCTATTTTTAGAGTCCGTATGTGTGGGGAAACAAGAGATAGGGTTGATTTCGGACCCCTCCACCAAGGGCCACGAAATTCCCCCTCTCTTCCTCCATATATACAGCCCTTAGGGCACCGTTTAGACTTTGGGTTTTGTTTAGATTAAAAGTTCGCCATAGCTGCAACTTCGCGTACTTCGTTTGTGTTCAACGACCAGACAAAGGCGTCACAGAACCCCACCTTGATCAATAAAGCTTTCATCTTATATTCGCAATATCTAGATTGCAATCTCAGTTTCTTGCTTGTTCTTCGTTTGCTCGCAGGAAACAGACCCTCGTGGTCAGGTTGATCGTGCTCCGGCGTGGTCAATAACCTCTCGGAGTTGGTTTAGCGATTGCTAAGGCGCGACGTCCTCGCACGTTCGTAGTCGGATCGTCAAAGTCGACTTCCACCAAAGCGAAATCCACCATCTCATCGAAAGACGGGACACCTTTGCCTCTATCAAGTGGTATCAGATTTCCAGGTTGCTCGGTGAGATTTTACAGTTTTTCGTAGTTTAGATCGAGTCTGTCTTCATACCTATAGTCCACGAAAAAGCCACAAAAAAAATTTAGGGTTAGTTCATCATATCCGAACCAATCTGAGCCTTTGCATAATCTTTTTAGGGTTTTGCTTTGTTGAATTTGCGGTTGCATCGTCGGTCTAGTTGCTGGTCTTAGAGTCTAGTCTTTTAGAGTTTCGAGTTCTGGTCATAAGTTGTCACGCCGCCGCCGCACCATCATCATCGCCCCTGCCATCTACCACCACCGCTCCGAATCCGTATCCATATACCACCACCAATCCGTGTCCATATACCACCACCGATCCATATCCATATACTACCACCGCTACCACCACCGCTGCCATATACCACCACCATATATCTACCACCAATCCGAGTTCCTTGCTTATTAGGTTTGTTTCCGAGATCCATCTAGTTTTCGATTCGTGTTTCCTTGCCGGAGTAGGTTTCGGAAAAAAAAACGCTCAACATCCCGTCTCATCTTTGGCCAAAAGAAATGTGTAGCAAGTACGTCCTCCGTCTTCTTCACGCCAAAGTGTCCCATTAATCCTCCTCCATGCGCCTCCTGCAACAACAAAAGACGAACGGAGCTAGCTGGAATGCATAGCTTGTTAGCACGAAACACAAATCCATCGTTAACGACGAACTTGTTCCACATTCTTTCTTCTTTACAATTCTGCATTACATCTTTAAAATTAGCATCATGCACATATTGATCTTTGATGGTCTCCAAACCAAATATTTTGAAGTCAAGTTGTGAAAGCATAGTATAGCGGCGAGACAATGCATCAGCAATAACATTTTCTTTTCCCTTCTTGTGTTTAATGACATAAGGAAAAGTCTCAATGAATTCAACCCATTTAGCATGTCTACGATTCAATTTAGCTTGACTTTTAATATGTTTCAAAGATTCATGATCAGAATGTATAACAAATTCTTTGGGCCATAAATAATGTTGCCATGTTTCTAAAGTCCGAACAAGAGCATATAATTCTTTATCATAAGTAGAATAATTCAGACTAGGCCCACTCAATTTTTCAGAAAAGTATGCAACAGGTTTGCCATCTTGTAATAACACACCGCCTAATCCAATTCCACTAGCATCACATTCAAGCTCAAAAGTCTTATTAAAATCAGGAAGTTGGAGTAAAGGAGCATGTGTCAACTTATCTTTCAATACCGAGAAGGCTTCTTCCTGTGCGGTACCCCAAAGAAAAGGCACATCTTTCTTTGTAAGCTCATTGAGAGGTGCAGCAATGGTGCTGAAATCTCCCACAAAACGCCTATAGAATCCAGCGAGGCCAAGAAAACTCCTCACTTGTGTGACCGTTTTGGGCTGCGGCCAACTCTCAATAGCTTCAATCTTGGCTTTATCAACTTCAATTCCCTGTGGAGTAACAACATAGCCAAGAAAAGATACTCGGTCGGTGCAAAAGGTGCACTTCCCAAGGTTACCAAACAAACGTGCATCACGTAGTGCAATAAAAACAGCACGTAAATGTTCCAAATGTTCCTCCAAAGATCTGCTATAAATCAATATGTCATCAAAGTAAACTACCACAAATCGTCCAATGAAAGCACGTAAAACTTCGTTCATTAATCTCATGAAAGTACTAGGTGCATTAGTTAACCCAAAAGGCATGACTAACCACTCATATAATCCAAACTTAGTTTTAAATGCTGTTTTCCATTCATCTCCCAATTTCATACGAATTTGATGGTAGCCACTACGCAAATCAACTTTGGAGAATATTGTAGAGCCACTCAATTCATCAAGCATATCATCTAGCCTAGGAATAGGATGACGATAACGAATAGTAATATTATTAATGCCTCTACAATCAACACACATACGTGATGTACCATCCTTTTTCGGCACTAGAATAATAGGAACAGCACAAGGACTAAGGGATTCGCGTATATAACCTTTGTCGAGAAGCTCTAGTACTTGACGCATAATCTCCTTCGTCTCCTCTGGATTGGTACGGTATGGTGCACGGTTTGGCAGTGAAGCACCGGGAATTAAGTCAATCTGATGCTCAATCCCTCGAATAGGCGGTAATCCCGGTGGCACGTCTTGTGGAAAAACGTCAGCGAACTCCTGCAAAATGTTAGTGACAGCAGGAGGCAAAGAGGAAGGCACGTCCTCGAATGAAAATAATGCCTCTTTGCACACAAAAGCATAGCAAACAGATTTGCTGAAATCTAGCTCATCAATATCAGATTTGGTGGCAAATAAACATGCACTTTTCAATTTAATTTCAGAAGCAACACTAGATGGTTTATTATTAGGCTTCATTTGTTGCTCAAATTCTTTTGCCACAATCTGATTTTCACTCTTATTCTTCTCCTGTTGTGCTTTATTAGCTCTATTAATATCATCTTTCAAAATGGAATCAGGAGTCATAGGAAGCAAAGTAATATTTTTATCCTTATGAACAAGAGTATAGTTGATAGAGGCGGGGGTGTCCCGATCTTTCGATGAGATGGTAACTATCGATTTGGTGGAGACGACTTTGACGATCCGACTACAAACGTGCACGACGTTGCGCCTTAGCAATCGCTAAACCAATCTCCAGAGGTTATTGACCACGCCGGTGCACGATCAACCTGACCACGAAGGTCTATTCCTGCAAGCAATCGAAGAACGAGCAAGAATATGATAAAAGCAATCTGAATATTGCAAATATGTATGAAGTATTGATAAAGGTGGGGATCCGAAAGCGGTCTTGGTCTGGTCGTTGGACACAAACGAAGTACACGAAGTTGCGTTGGCTAACTTTTAACTAAACAAATCCCCAGGAAAAGCTACTAGATGGATCTACTTATATAGGAGCAAGGGGTGGCGGCCAAGGAGGTGGGAGGACGTCCCAAGGCAGCCTAAAACTAAATCTAGGTCGTACAAGGCCAATGGGCCCAAGTGGAGGTGATGTAACACCTTTGGACTTGTAGTTTGACTCGGATTCTGCTGCAGCATCAGATTGTTTCGTCCACAACTCAACGCTCCTGACGAATTTGAAGGTGATTCCAATTGGGTTGGAAAGTGCACGAAATCTAGTTTCCAACAAAAAAAGAATCACCCAATTCGGAGTCCGTATGAAAAACTTGTGTGCGTTTTGAGTCAGGTATGTCTGTGCAGTCCGGATCTGAATCCAGAACGTGAGAGACTTGGACTCTATCTTCTCTTGGGCCAAAAGTGACGTGAGAGAACTTTTTGGACAGCAAATAAACATCTCTTTCTTCCTTATCTTCATATGTGGATTGTACAAATGTCCCATACACCTGCAATTAGACAAAACACAAAAGTGTGTGAAGTATTTTTGTTCTGGATAACATAAATAGATTATTGAATAGTTTGCACTAGAAATCACCTGACAAATATGCATATATGCAATATTTTTGGTCATATCCAAGGTAGTCATGTCCTCATCATCCTCCCCTTCTTGAAAATAAAGCCGTCCTAGGCGTTGCTTAATCTGAAATGTGGCTAACAAAAGAGACAAGGTGTACATGTTGTATATGTATATGTCATCCATTTTTACTTCCCTTGATTTTTGCATATATGACACATGAATAGATGAGTAACCTGCATAGTTCATAAAATCTAAAGCCAAAAAATTAGCACAAGAAGTAGAAGGCATGAAAATATTGCAACTCAGTTTGCACATATAAGTGAAGCTCTTATTCATTTCAAAAGATTGACAATGTTCATCATTAAACCATCCCAACATTGGTGAATAAACCTTACTTGCATCAAATTTACATGCTACAACATGCTTAAATAAGCAAACATGTAATAAGTCATTCAACACAGAATCATCACCAAGATTAGAGGTCATATCAAAATGATTAAACATTGGTTCTTTTGCATCAATAGGTAATTCAATGGGTGCACTCAAAATTGTTGGTATTTCAGTTGTTTGATCACATGGCAAAGTCAAATTATCAACGTAGTCCTCTAAAATAGGTGGTGTGATCAAAGTAGTGGGTAGCTCATCAGATGGTGCATTCAAATTAACAAGGCATTCATCATTCTCATGTAGAGATGGAAGATCAGTACCTTTGTCATTACCTCTTATGATCAACTCAGATGATGTAGCCACTCTCGGGGGCGATGTGTCACATGGTGGAGGTGATGTAGTCCTGACAACAACGGATGTGGTTGTCATAGTATGCCTAGTAGTTGAAGGAACAATCATATCAACTCCTGGAATGTGCACCATGCGCTTGTTCTCCTTGTGGCCAACACGTCGTTTTATTTCCTGTTCAGCTTTGCAAGCAAGATGAAACAAATGGTCCATAGGATAACACTCTTCATGAATTAGTATCTCTTGAATATCACGGTTTAATCCTCCCCAAAATCTATCCATAAAATCATCTTCACTTTCTTCTAAAGAGGAATGCAACAAGGTAGTTTGTAAATCATCATAATATTTTGTTACAGTTTCACTACCTTGTTTTAAGTGTTGCAACTTCTTAATCATGTCACGAGTATAATAAGCAGGGATGAAAGTATGTCGCATGGCAAGTTTCAAATCATCCCAAGTAGTAGGTATATAATCAGGGTGTAACCGACAATATTCACTCCACCAAACCAAAGCATAACCAGTGAAAGAACCAACCACAACCTTAACCTTTTTATGTTCATCGAAATTATGGGAAGCAAATATATTTTTTATGTCGAACTCCCATTCAATATATAAAGCAGGTTTAAAACGGCCATTAAATGGTGGTATAGATACATTAACCTAATCATGTGCATTTGGATGTTTGTGCACCTCTCGTGACGGTTGTGGTATTTGCAAAGGTGGTGGCACGTCTCCCGCGATCGACAAAGCCCATGAATTGACTCTGGATCCTGTCATGATTAGTAGAACAAGAAACAAAACCCAAAAATAATGTTCCTATAACTACTAGGATGTGGTGGTAAAACGCTCACAGTAAAGCAAATATCAATGTCTTACAAGTTCTTACCATGCAGCAGGCGGTGATCGGCAACCAGCGGTGTCAAGTAACTCCGAATATTGAGTAAAGCGATTGCCAGGGGAGCGTACGTATACACGGTGTAGAAATATGTGGAGCTGGGTTGGCTATATATGGTAGCAAAAGATTAGCAATAATCAATTCAAAGATGCAATGTTGAATAAACGCTCAACGACGGTACTGTGCTGGTCCTAGGCTAGACCGGACTAGAGACGCGAGCCTAGAACACTAATAAGGTCAGGGCGTAGCACAACTAGCATCAATGAATGATGAGGACATCAATACAATTGTTACACCCACAGCCCCTGCTGCTATACATACTGGACCAATTACTAGAGCTCGTGCATGCCAACTAAATTACCAGGTACTTTCGTTTCTTGGTAATGATTCTAATGTTCATGAGAATATGATGCTGCCTAAATTGGATACATTTGTTTTGCTTACAAATGAAGGGCCTAGCTTGGAGAAGGATGAACATTGGAGCAAGAACAAGAACGGAGTTACAAGTGATGATTTCAGGACTTTGAAGCCACCATAATGGGTGCATGAAGCCTTGGACGAAATATACAAGATGCCACTTCATAAATTTCGTCCCGAGGCTATTTTAGGTGCTGCGTCACCTTATTATTGGGCCAGGCCCATGTAATTTCGAAATACATAAGTATAGGCTATTTTTAGAGTCCGTATGTGTGGGGAAACAAGAGATAGGGTTGATTTCGGACCCCTCCACCAAGGGCCACGAAATTCCCCCCTCTTCCTCCATATATACAGCCCTTAGGGCATCGTTTAGACTTTGGGTTTGGTTTAGATTAAAAGTTCGCCATAGCTGCAACTTCGCGTACTTCGTTTGTGTTCAACGACCAGACAAAGGCGTCACAGAACCCCACCTTGATCAATAAAGCTTTCATCTTATATTCGCAATATCCAGATTGCAATCTCAGTTTCTTGCTTGTTCTTCGTTTGCTCGCAGGAAACAGACCCTCGTGGTCAGGTTGATCGTGCTCCGGCGTGGTCAATAACCTCTCGGAGTTGGTTTAGCGATTGCTAAGGCGCGACGTCCTCGCACGTTCGTAGTCGGATCGTCAAAGTCGACTGCCACCAAAGCGATATCCATTATCTCATCGAAAGACGGGACACCTTTGCCTCTATCAAGTGGTATCAGATTTCCAGGTTGCTCGGTGAGATTTTACAGTTTTTCATAGTTTAGATCGAGTCTGTTCTTCATACCTATAGTCCACGAAAAAGCCAAAAAAAATTTAGGGTTAGTTCATCCCATCCGAACCAATCTGAGCCTTGCATAATCTTTTCTATATTTGCTTTGTTGAATTTGCGGTTGCATCGTCGTGTCCAGTTGCTGGTCTTAGCGTCTAGTCTTTTAGAGTTTCGAGTTCTGTTCACAGGTTGTCACGTAGCCGCTGCCATATATCACCACCGCATCATCATCGTCGCTGTTGCCATATACCACCACCACATATTCACCGCCAATCCAAATCCATATACGCCACCACATATTCGCCGCCATCACGCCAATCCGAGTTCACCTGCAACATATATCCGCCACCTGTCCGTGTTCCACCAGATTCATCTCCGCCACCTGATGAGGACATCAATACCATTGTTACACCCACAGCCCCTACTGCTACATATATGGGACCAATTACTAGAGCTCGCGCACGCCAATTAAATTATCAGGTACTTTCGTTTCTTGGTAATGATTCTAATGTTCATGAGAATATGATGCTGCCTAAATTGGATACATTTGTTTTGCTTACAAATGAAGGGCCTAGCTTGGAGAAGGATGAACATTGGAGCAAGAACAAGCATGGAGGTGATGCCATGTGCAAGGGGAACAAGAACGGAGTTACAAGTGATGATTTCAGGACTTTGAAGCCACCATAATGGGTGCATGAAGCCTTGGACGAAATATACAAGATGCCACTTCATAAATTTCGTCCCGAGGCTATTATAGGTGTTGCGTCACCTTTTTATTGGGCCAGGCCTATGTAATTTCGAAATACATAAGTATAGGCTATTTCTAGAGTCCGTATGTGTGGGGAAACAAGAGATAGGGTTGATTTCGGACCCCTCCACCAAGGGCCACGAAATTCCCCCTCTCTTCCTCCATATATACAGCCCTTAGGGCACCGTTTAGACTTTGGGTTTTGTTTAGATTAAAAGTTCGCCATAGCTGCAACTTCGCGTACTTCGTTTGTGTTCAACGACCAGACAAAGGCGTCACAGAACCCCACCTTGATCAATAAAGCTTTCATCTTATATTCGCAATATCCAGATTGCAATCTTAGTTTCTTGCTTGTTCTTCGTTTGCTCGCAGGAAACAGACCCTCGTGGTCAGGTTGATCGTGCTCCGGCGTGGTCAATAACCTCTCGGAGTTGGTTTAGCGATTGCTAAGGCGCGACGTCCTCGCACGTTCGTAGTCGGATCGTCAAAGTCGACTGCCACCAAAGCGATATCCATTATCTCATCGAAAGACGGGACACCTTTGCCTCTATCAAGTGGTATCAGATTTCCAGGTTGCTCGGTGAGATTTTACAGTTTTTCATAGTTTAGATCGAGTCTGTTCTTCATACCTATAGTCCACGAAAAAGCCAAAAAAAAATTTAGGGTTAGTTCATCCCATCCGAACCAATCTGAGCCTTGCATAATCTTTTCTATATTTGCTTTGTTGAATTTGCGGTTGCATCGTCGTGTCCAGTTGCTGGTCTTAGCGTCTAGTCTTTTAGAGTTTCGAGTTCTGTTCACAGGTTGTCACGTCGCCGCTGCCATATATCACCACCGCATCATCATCGTCGCTGTTGCCATATACCACCACCACATATTCACCGCCAATCCAAATCCATATACGCCACCACATATTCGCCGCCATCACGCCAATCCGAGTTCACCTGCAACATATATCCGCCACCTGTCCGTGTTCCACCAGATTCATCTCCGCCACCTGATGAGGACATCAATACCATTGTTACACCCACAGCCCCTACTGCTACATATATGGGACCAATTACTAGAGCTCGCGCACGCCAATTAAATTATCAGGTACTTTCGTTTCTTGGTAATGATTCTAATGTTCATGAGAATATGATGCTGCCTAAATTGGATACATTTGTTTTGCTTACAAATGAAGGGCCTACCTTGGAGAAGGATGAACATTGGAGCAAGAACAAGCATGGAGATTGATAGAGGCGAGGGTCCCGATCTTTCGATGAGATGATAACTATCGATTTGGTGAAGACGACTTTGACGATCCGACTACAAACGTGCACGACGTTGCGCCTTAGCAATCGCTAAACCAATCTCCTGAGGTTACTGACGATGCTGGAAGCACGGTCAGCCTGACCACGAAGGTCTATTCCTGCAAGCAATCGAAGAACGAGCAAGAATATGATAAAGCAATCTGAATATTGCAAATATATATGAAGTATTGATAATGGTGGGGATCCGGAAGCGGTCTTGGTCTGGTCGTTGGACACAAACGAAGTACATGAAGTTGCAATGGCTAACTTTTAACTAAACAAATCCCCAGGAAAAAGCTACTAGATAGATCTACTTATATAGGAGCAAGGGGTGGCGGCCAAGGAGGTGGGAGGACGTCCCAAGGCAGCCTAAAACTAACCCTAGGTCGTACAAGGCTCATGGGCCCAAGTGGAGGTGATGTAACACCTTTGGACTTGTAGTTTGACTCGGATTCTGCTGCAGCATCAGATTGTTTCGTCCACAACTCAACGCTCCGGACGAATTTGAAGGTGATTCCAATTGGGTTGGAAAGTGCACGAAATCTAGTTTCCAACAAAAAAAGAATCACCCAATTCGGAGTCCGTATGAAAGACTTGTGTGCGTTTTGAGTCAGGTATGTCTGTGCAGTCCGAATCTGAATCCAGAACGTGAGAGACTTGGACTCTATCTTCTCTTGGGCCAAAAGTGACGTGAGAGAACTTTTTGGACAGCAAATAAACATCTCTTTCTTCCTTATCTTCATATGTGGATTGTACAAATGTCCCATACACCTGCAATTAGACAAAACACAAAAGTGTGTGAAGTATTTTTGTTCTGGATAACATAAATAGATTATTGAATAGTTTGCACTAGAAATCACCTGACAAATATGCATATATGCAATATTTTTGGTCATATCCAATATAGTCATGTCCTCATCATCCTCCCCTTCTTGAAAATAAAGCCGTCCTCGGCGTTGCTTAATCTGAAATGTGGCTAACAAAAGAGACAAGGTGTACATGTTGTATATGTATATGTCATCCATTTTTACTTCCCTTGATTTTTGCATATATGACACATGAATAGATGAGTAACTTGCATAGTTCATAAAATCTAAAGCCAAAAAATTAGCACAAGAAGTAGAAGGCATGAAAATATTGCAACTCAGTTTGCACATATAAGTGAATCTCTTATTCATTTCAAAAGATTGACAATGTTCATCATTAAACCATCCCAACATTGGTGAATAAACCTTACTTGCATCAAATTTACATGCTACAACATGCTTAAATAAGCAAACATGCAATAAGTCATTCAACACAGAATCATCACCAAGATTAGAGGTCATATCAAAATGATTAAACATTGGTTCTTTTGCATCAATAGTTAATTCAATGGGTGCACTCAAAATTGTTGGTATTTCAGTTGTTTGATAACATGGCAAAGTCAAATTATCAACGTAGTCCTCTAAAATAGGTGGTGTGATCAAAGTAGTGGGTAGCTCATCAGATGGTGCATTCAAATTGACAAGGCATTCATCATTCTCATGTAGAGATGGAAGATCAGTACCTTTGTCATTACCTCTTATGATCAACTCAGATGATGTAGCCACTCTCGGGGGCGATGTGTCACATGGTGGAGGTGATGTAGTCCTGACAACAACGGATGTGGTTGTCATAGTATGCCTAGTAGTTGAAGGAACAATCATATCAAATCTTGGAATGTGCACCGTGCGCTTGTTCTCCTCGTGGCCAACACGTCGTTTTATTTCCTGTTCAGCTTTGCAAGCAAGATGAAACAAATGGTCCATAGGATAACACTCTTCATGAATTAGTATCTCTTGAATATCACGGTTTAATCCTCCCCAAAATCTATCCATAAAATCATCTTCACTTTCTTCTAAAGAGGAATGCAACAAGGTAGTTTGTAAATCATCATAATATTTTGTTACAGTTTCACTACCTTGTTTTAAGTGTTGCAACTTCTTAATCATGTCACGAGTATAATAAGCAGGGACGAAAGTATGTCGCATGGCAAGTTTCAAATCATCCCAAGTAGTAGGTATATAATCACGGTGTAACCGACAATATTCACTCCACCAAACCAAAGCATAACCAGTGAAAGAACCAACCGCAACCTTAACCTTTTTATGTTCATTGAAATTATGGGAAGCAAATATATTTTTTATGTCGAACTCCCATTCAATATATAAAGCAGGTTTGAAACGGCCATTAAATGGTGGTATAGATACATTAACCTGATCATGTGCATTTGGATGTTTGTGCACCTCTCGTGACGGTTGTGGTATTTGCAAAGGTGGTGGCACGTCTCCCGCGATCGACAAAGCCCATGAATTGACTCTGGATCCTGTCATGATTAGTAGAACAAGAAACAAAACCCAAAAATAATGTTCCTATTACTACTAGGATGTGGTGGTAAAACGCTCACAGTAAAGCAAATATCAATGTCTTACAAGTTCTTACCATGCAGCAGGCGGTGATCGGCAACCAGCGGTGTCAAGTAACTCCGAATATTGAGTAAAGCGATTGCCAGGGGAGCGTACGTATACACGGTGTAGAAATATGTGGAGCTGGGTTGGCTATATATGGTAGCAAAAGATTAGCAATAATCAATTCAAAGATGCAATGTTGAATAAACGCTCAACGACGGTACTGTGCTGGTCCTAGGCTAGACCGGACTAGAGACGCGAGCCTAGAACACTAATGAGGTCACGTCGTAGCACAACTAGCATCAATGAAGGATACTAAGTAGCTCTGGACAGCAAGATATAAGTGAAGATCACAACGGCAGTAAAGATAATGAGGTGAAACAACAGCCAAGCAGGATATATCAACAACTTTGTCTCCAACTTTCCTCTGAAAAAGTTTGTGCCGATTTTTTTGTTTTTTTTTCTTCTCTTTTTTTTTCCTCACACTTTTTTTTCCTTTTTCTTCTCTCTCTTTTTCTTTTTTTTCTTTCCTTTTTTCTCTCTTTTTTTCTCTATCTTCTTTTTCTCCCTCTTTCCAAGACAAACTAGATAAGATGCAGATTCGATCAGGCGAAGATGTGAGTGACCTCAACTATGATTATGACAATAAACGGTGCGTAACACATGGTCGAAATTGGTGGATGGGATGGTGGACAGCGGATGTGATAGAGGCAAAGGTGTCCCGTCTTTCGATGAGATGGTGGATTTCGCTTTGGTGGAAGTCGACTTTGACGATCCGACTACGAACGTGCGAGGACGTCGCGCCTTAGCAATCGCTAAACCAACTCCGAGAGGTTATTGACCACGCCGGAGCACGATCAACCTGACCACGAGGGTCTGTTTCCTGCGAGCAAACGAAGAACAAGCAAGAAACTGAGATTGCAATCTGGATATTGCGAATATAAGATGAAAACTTTATTGATCAAGGTGGGGTTCTGTGACGCCTTTGTCTGGTCGTTGAACACAAACGAAGTACGCGAAGTGGCAGCTATGGCGAACTTTTAATCTAAACAAAACCCAAAGTCTAAACGACGCCCTAAGGGCTGTATATATGGAGCAAGAGGGGGGGAATTTCGTGGCCCTTGGTGGAGGGGTCCGAAATCAACCCTATCTCTTGTTTCCCCACACATACGGACTCTAAAAATAGCCTATACTTATGTATTTCGAAATTACATGGGCCTGGCCCAATAATAAGGTGACGCAGCACCTAAAATAGCCTCGGAACGAAATTTATGAAGTGGCATCTTGTATATTTCGTCCAAGGCTTCATGCACCCATTATGGTGGCTTCAAAGTCCTGAAATCATCACTTGTAACTCTGTTCTTGTTCTTGCTCCAATGTTCATCCTTCTCCAAGCTAGGCCCTTCATTTGTAAGCAAAACAAATGTATCCAATTTAGGCAGCATCATATTCTCATGAACATTAGAATCATTACCAAGAAACGAAAGTACCTGGTAGTTTAGTTGGCGTGCACGAGCTCTAGTAATTGGTCCAGTATGTATAGCAGCAGGGCCTGTGTGTGTAACAATTGTATTGATGTCCTCATCATCCTCCCCTTCTTGAAATGAAGTCGTCCTCGACGGAAGTTCATCTTCCTCACCCAAATAAGGCTTCAAATCTGCAATGTTAAAAGTGGGACTAACCCCAAAATCTGCAGGCAGCTCAAGTTTATATGCATTATCATTTATTTTCTCTAACACCTTAACGGGACCATCAGCACGTGGCATTAACTTTGATTTGCGCAAATCAGGAAATCTATCCTTACGCAAATGTAACCAAACAAGATCTCCACGTGCAAACACAACATGTTTTCTACCCTTATCTCCAGCAAGTTTATATTTAGCATTCATACGCTCAATGTTTTCCTTAGTTAACTCATGCATTTTTAAAATCAATTCAGCACGTTGTTTAGCATCAAAATTAACCTTCTCCGAAGATGGAAGAGGCAACAAATCAATAGGTGCACGAGGTAGGAAACCATACACAACTTCAAAAGGGCACATCTTAGTAGTAGAATGCAATGAACGATTATAAGCAAATTCAATATGAGGCAAGCATTCCTCCCACATTTTCTTATTATTCTTCAAAACAGCCCTAAGCATAGTAGACAACGTTCTATTGACTACTTCAGTTTGTCCATCAGTTTGGGGGTGACAAG